>NC_059441.1:2168794-2193854 GCF_021028975.2 Sphaerodactylus townsendi
GCTTTTCTCCCCAAAACACCCTCTGGATGTGTTATTTCTGCTCAACCTGGGGTTTTTAGAAATCGCTAAATTTGCCATTCTTTTTTCCCAAGATGGGGTCAAGTAATTTCCTGCTTGCTGCATGGAGAACAGGAAAGCAGGAAATGTATTATTTTTTCCACCAAGTAATTTCAAAGAATTTTACTTCTGTTTTTGCTGATTGCGCCCACCATTTTGTGCTGCTGCAGAAATCCTCCATCCTGCCAGTCATTTGATGAAGGTTTCCCATGGAGGTTTCCTCTGCTTGCAGCTTATCCACGCATGATCATTTTACTGTAAAAAGGTATATAAAGTTTGTTATTCCTGGCAATCCAACACACACGTTGTTTTTCTTTTTCTTTTGTTTTGAGGGAGCTGTCTGCGAAGCTACAGCGACACGATATGAGAATCTGAAATATGTGCATATTTTGTATCATTGTAGCTTTGCAGACAGCTCCCTCAAAGCAACAACAACAACAACAAAAGAAAAACAATGTGTATGCAATATTGTCAGGAAAAACAAACTTTATTCATGTACTGTTTACAATGAAATCACATGCAGACAAGCTGCAAGCAGTGGAAACCTTCATGAGAAACCTTCACCAAATATCAGGCAGGATGGAGAATCACAAGTGGGAGAAAATGGTGGGCGTGAGTGAGAACTAGTGGGAGGGAAGTGCAGGAAAGACCTCCTTTTCCCAGCAATCCTTTTTTTGTCTGTACAGTCTTGACAAAACAAGTCACCGTGGGATTTTTTTAAATTTTTGCTGTTCAGAAAGGATTGTTGTCACTTGGTCTTTTCTTGAATATAGCAAACGTTCAATTGGAACCATGGATCTTCACTGTATTTCTGTCACTTGCGTTTCTCTCCCTTCACCCCACCCATTCCTCAGGTATGGAAAGGTAGCAGGTGGCAATGCAGCCAAACAAGCTGGTATTTGTGGTTATTTATTCTTTAATTTTTTTAAAAAAAAGAATACTCACTGGCTTGCATTGTAGATATGTCTGTGTCTACAAGAATATAGAAATACAAAGAAAATTGTTCATCAAAGTTCTTACAATTCTCATATACATACAAAACTCTCAAAGATGGGCTTTCTAACTTATGTTTAGGTAAAATTGTGGCAACATGCGCTGAATTTCAGGGACCTTCTTTAATTTTATTTTGCAGATAGGTTGGTTTGTAATTGTACTCAAATTACCTTTACTCTTGTCTGAATTTTTTTTAAGAACCCAGACCCCCTCCACACAGCACAAGGAGAGCAGTGGCAATTCCTCATGGGCCAAAAACAGCAGTGTGAAATCGGTGTGAAAATGGTGTAAAAGGGTTTAAAATGGTGTAAAAGGGTTTTTACTGTTTTCACACCATTTTCACACTGCTGCTTTTTGGTCCATGCGGAATCAGCCCAGGTTGCAGGTGGGATAAAGTAACCCACTCTCCTGTTTTCCCATTCACATGGTCCATGACCAGAGCCCATGGAATGACCAGAACCCATGGAAACAATGTGGGTTGCTGTTACACCTTTGCACGGAGATGCGGGTTTTTTCTCTCTCGCTTACCTCTTTCACTATATAGCCATGCGGGCAGGCTGGCATGGACCCTCACAACCATGCTGCCGTCCCTGTGACCCCATGTGGCTACACAGCTGCAAGGCAGGGACTTGTCGAAAACAGGAAGCTCAGCAGAAGAAAAACACTTCTCAGGGCAGCCATTTGCACGCGAGTGGCTACTACCCATTAAAACAAAAGAATCACAGAAAGTGTGATTCTTGAAAAACCCAGGTTGGGATGAAAAATGCAAGGCGAACTCACTTTAGGAGCTGGAGCCGTGTGAAGCCCCCCCCCCCCCCCCCGAGTTTTTTTCCCATCCCCAGCCTCGGTTTATTGGCCCATGCAGAAGGGGCCTAAACGTACTTGTATATTATTTTTGTGACTCATGCAAATGCCCTATACATGCAAGCAGTGCAGGAGATTGATTGAGAGCATACAGATTTTAGAGAAAACAATTCCCTTATTTGTCTGCATCTCAACTCTGTGAGTTCCAGATTTACATATTTACAGGGCTCAACACCAACAATGAGCAGGTATTGTTCCTCATCATTTTTCTACTTTTCTTTTCCACTACTGAAAAATGTCATCCTCACTTTCCTGCCTTAATTTCTGTCCTCCAGGCCAAGCATAACAAGTTCCTCTAGCCTTTCCTCAAATGCAATGTGTTTCAGTCTTCTTCATTATCCTGTCAACCCTTTTAAAGACTTCCCATCGGCACAGTGTTCTTGTGAAATAGTTTCAAGCTATCACAAATGGTGCCATTTATAAATTTTCCTTAACAATCCATCGTAGCAATTGCTAAGGATGTGGATCATCTCTCCAAACTAAATTTCATTTTCAAACTTTTGCAAATATAGAAAAAATCCATCTTACCTAATTCATATTTTAGACATTCTTGCTCTGAAAACATTGATAGCGAAATGTTATTAGACTGAATTACATACCAACAAATTGTTCCCAAATCCTACATAAACATAAATCTGATAGTTCAAAGAATAATTTTCATGGAAGTTACTAAAGAATATTCTACACTTCAAACAGTTATTTGTTAAAATATTTTATCCTTCCTGAAATGGAAGGATGGTAACATGGTAACATACAGCAAGGCCCCTTCCGCACACACAAAATAATGTGTTTTCAAACCACTTTTACAACTGTTTGCAAGTGGATTTTGCTATTCCGCACAGCTTCAAAGAGTACTGAAAGCAGTTTAAAGTGCATTATTCTGCATGTGCGGAATGAGCCCAAGATATGTAAAATATTAAATCATAATATTAGACAAGCAGAATAAATACAAATTCCAAATATCACTCTATTAAACCAGAAACCAGGGGGAAAAAATCATTAAAGTAACTTCCACACAGTTGTTTTTCCACTGCTGGTGCAGCTGCAGGTAAAGCACAGCAGCAATACAGCATTTACATGACAGTTTTCCCTACAGGTCTCTTGCCCCAGTCTCCCATTAGTAGCTACTTCCCTCTTCCTTAGACCACCAGGGCTTTTGCAATTTTAAAATCAGTGCTAGAATATTGTTACAGCAAGATTTTGTTGTAACTACAGATGCAGCAGGTTCTCTGAATTCCCAGCTTTCATTTTTCTAAAAGTAAGTCTCTAGTCCTTTTGATTGCAAAGATATGCCTTTTTCCTTATATTTCTTCAAAGGAAGAGGATCGCAATTCACTTTTTAAAAAATGAAAGTAGATAATTCAGAGAATCTGATAAACCTAATGTTAAATGGTTTATCGACATAATGATATTGTGAGGCCCCTGCCATATTCCGCCAACCTCAGCACTGCCTTTATACTGGTTTCATCTTTTAGCACTGCCGTGCCCTCTCGGCCTTAGGAACGGGCGCCACCAACATGGCATTTTTAAGCTGTTTCTGTTTAGATATTGGGATGCTTCAGGTACTCTTCATGCTCTAGGGGGAAACCCCCCTTCCACCTCTACAACAAGATCCTATTCAGAGTCCTTCAAGGATTGGGCAATATACCATATCCAATAAATAATAATAAGGTCTGTTAGAGCAGCTGAACAGACTCTCCTGGAACTCCAGGAGAAGTAAGTTACTTCCTGTCTGTCTCAACCTTTTAATAATTTCTCTCCGACTTTTCTGGTGAAATGATTCTAAAGAGGTAAAGTAAATAGACATGCATACAGATACATGCACACACAGGAATATGTACATAATTTAAGAGCTCCTTTACCTGTTTTTAATTCATTCTTCTTATTTTCTGCAAAAGAAAAAATGCATTCCCCCATATTTAGGTACTTGCTTAATGTTTTTGGCTGAAACTACATTTTACACCAAATGTACTGTACTGCAAACAGTTGCCACAATTGTCATTACCCCCTCTCCTTCCGAGGTGATAGAAAACAAGTTGTTTAGCTATAAAAGCTCAGGGTCCAGTCTTAAAGTCTGGAAGTTCATTCTCACTGAACCCAGATCTAATATATGCAAATATAAAGCACACGTGTAGTAACGGTAAAGCTTTCTTTTCTCGATGGCTCTTCTTCACTTAGAATTTGAGATTCACATGATGGAATGTTCCCACATGAAATAATGTTCTCATGCAAAAAAAAACAATAACCCTAGCATAACAAGAGAAAAAGACTATACCTAGACATTCCTTCATGACATCTAATGGTTTTGTACAGTAAAAATATGATTTTTTGATCAAATAAACTGTTGCAGAAGAAACATGTGTCCAATGATGACAGATTTCTATGAGATGACTGCCTCCTACCTTTTACTTCTATTATTAGCTTTTCTACTTTGGTAAGTCATACAGCTGGATTTATGGCAACCCCTATAGTTGTCGTGATCATGGCTTCTTGGCAAAGGCACCTTTTTTCTTACAGGTAATGCTGATATTGAATGCATTCTTGCTAAGGTACAAACATTGTTTTGTTAGATTGTATGAATTTTTTGATAAATTTATGATAAGCTCAGTACAATACATGCCTTTGGCTGTATTATATACAACCCATAGAGTTTTCTGCTAAGGCAATAGATGTTGGGAGGTTTTTTGCCATTGCCTTTCTCTGCATCATCATGACTCTTGGCATTCCTTTGGAAAGCTCCCCATCCAAATACACTAGCCAGAGCTGACTTTATGCTTAGCTTCTGAGATCTGATGTGATCAGGCTAGCCGGGGGTCATCAGGGTCAGGCCCCCCAACTACAAAATATTTATCACTCCAAGATAAATCATGGCTGAATTTTTAAACTAGGGCTGATCTGAGGCTCTGTTTTGCAAGGAAAGGAAGCATTCTTTGGATTGTCTCAAGCAGTCTGTTCAATTCAAACTGCAGTTGTCTCAAGATGGGTTATTTTGGCTTAATGCTGAAATCTAAACTACTGAACAAATCCAATTTCTACAGACAAATCTAGACTAAAGGAAACACCTCAATAATGATGCCTATTCTGTATTTAAAGGTTCTTTTCTATAGCTGATAGATCAGAGTAATTCTGATCTAGAGTAGATCAGTAGAGTAATTCTGGATCTATCAGGTCATTTCTTCTCAATGGAACTTGGGGTTCCATGGGAGGTGTGTTAATAAGAGGTGTTCAATTTAATGGAAAACATTTTGCATGGGATTTTCTACCTTCTAAATAGCTTCTAAATTTTGCTGATGCAGTTTACACACTGGGAGATGCTACAACCCATTGGAAAAATTATAAGCATTAAAAATTGAAGGTGTAACAAATACCGTCAGGGTGAACATCAGGCATATTCTACTGAAATTAACAATAAAATAACCAGTTAATTTTAAAACAGTAATTTAGAGGGAGGAATTTGTTCCAGAACATGTGAGAACCCCAAAAACAAAAGAAAATGTAGAGGTTCTAATATCCATAACAGATATTTAATTACTTCTAAGCAACAGGGCCTAAAATTGTCCTTACGCCTCTATCACCATTAACATTACACCAAATGTCCCCTGTCCTTAAAAATAAAAATTGTTGTGGAATGAAATGTTTGTGTTAATTACTCACCAGATTTTAGATAGCCAGTCTGATTACTCTCTGAAACAAAATAGAACAAATTATCAGGGGCTCATGTCTTAAACTGGAATTCTAAAGTATAATTAATCCCAACCATTTTTTTTGTAGAAGAACGAAAACACAGTAGAAGTCCATCTTGATTTATGTTATGTTTATTTTTTATTAGATTTAATACCCGACCCCTACTCCTGGCCAAAGGTGGGTTCCGGCAGCTTACAAAACACAGTGTAATAACATTTAACAAACATACTTTCATTTTTTGGTTTTGTCAGGAATTGCCAAGTATATCCTGAAGGTCCTAATTTTGTAAATCCATTACTTCAAGAATACACACAGTTAAGATCAAGATGACTAGGCTGGCTCTCATATAGTTTGGAGCCATTCTTCAGCTTAACAATCTATTATTCTTAGTCAAGACACAGTTTAATTGGCATGCATTTCTTCTCTACATCTAAAATGCAACACTTATTTTATATAAACATAGACATGCAAAACTGAAGCAAGCTTCTGCAATTTTCTCTTTATTTTACCCAAATAAGAAATTCAGCATACTTACCTCTCAGTTTATGCAGACTGCAAAAGATTAATGCCCAGGAAAAAGCAATAAAATTACTATAAAGGGAAGCAGCCAAGGCGAGGTAGTAGGATGTAAAAAGACATCTGAAAAAAAAAATACATTCAAAATTTTGGGTTATAGTTTCTTATTTCCCCAATAATAATAATAATAAAAAAAAAATTCTTTTCAAGTTGCAAAACAATATGAAACTTAAAATTATTCACCATGCCACAAGCCCTCACTTCTCCCCTACCCTATTTTCCACATTTTCACAGCCCCTTTGGAAGATCCTCTCTCATCCAGGTGTGTGGGACACCTATGTTAATAGTGCTGCTCCAGCCATACCTTTCCTGCTTCTTAGCAGTTCATAAGAGATGGAAGCGAGAAAAGAGAAGCTATTATGTCCAGACTACTTCACCCATTATCCCAGCTAATGAGTGGATTGATAAACCACTTCTGGACAAACTGAAAAAATGGCGCCACCTAGGGTAACAACACCTCAGCAAAGTCTACAGGCATCCAAAACAGAGCATAAGAGGTTTTTTCTATGAATCATTTATGTCTAAAACATTGTAGTTAGTTGTTTTGGCATTTTTTCACTCTGACCTTAAGAAAAACGCATCAAATTGGCAAGATCCCCTTGAGGGTGGATTCCCCACTCCACATACAACCAATCAGGGCCAAATAAAGTATTAGCCATTCCCAAAGGTCTTAGAGGGAATCAGAGAGGGTGAGAGAATCAAACTTCTGGAAGAGAACAAAAAACTAGGGGTTCATGAGTCAAAGCTCTCTTTGGTCAAGCTTTCCTCAAGACGCAGCCTCTTTTATGGCGCCCTGGGGACGGCAAAAACGCCGCCTCCTCAGGGAGCCATTCGCACAGGCAGCGCTTCCGCGAATCGCAGCAGCGCCGACCTGGCTTCGCTCCCCCTCCCAGGGCAAGGCGTAAGGGCCGCCTCTAAAACAACCCTTTAGCGCGGGTTGCTTTTGTTCCCAACAGCGTACTCTCGGCCGGCGCTGGGTGTGAACCGCAGACCGCCAGGAACGACGATAAGTTTCCCTTCCCTTTCACTCACCTTGTACTTGCTGCCTGTTGGCCTCCGAAGCTTCTCCCTCACTCTGTCCCTCCCACCCCTGGAGGTCGGAGGGCAGCTGTGGGCGGGCTTCGGAGGCCAGCAGGCTGGCACGACGGGACAAGGGTATGAGTGGGACAGGGGGGGCAGAGGCGGCTCCATGCGAGCCGCCTGTCGCCTGCCGCCTTCTCCTGAGGCCACTGCGCGACGCTTTATGCGGCGAACAGCCTCCCCCCCCACGCTGGCAGAATTCTTTGCCGCGTGGGGGCGCATGGGGGGCTAAAGGAAGTGGAAACCGCCTTTGTCAGATGAGGGAGTCTCAAAGAAGTGAACTTTCACCCACAAAAGTTTTTTTTCCCTGGAACTTTTTGTTGTTTTCTAAGGTGTTTCTGGGCTCAAATTTTGTCTCTGCTACTACAAACTTTGCATTTTGGAAATCCACATGAAAAAATACCTAGGGAGTGATATTTCAAATAGCTGTATGGAGGAATCAAACCAAGTGCCTGATCATCTGTTAATTGTTATTCATCACACTGCTGCCTCCTCCAAAGAGGCAATTGAGGGAGGGGTGGGGTGAGAAAAACTTCTGAGGAAACCCATCACTGGGAATGACTAACACCACACTTTTGTGGCATATGTCCATGCAACGTAAACATGGCATCTCCCTCGGGCTGAAATTCCCCCCAGTGGATGCTGCCGAAAAACCCTCTACCTTACATGCTGGCACAGGTTCCCTGTAGCAGAGGGGCACTGGCATGCTATGGCAACCTTCCTGGTGCCTTGGGTGCCATGAAGTTGCACATCACTCTGCTGCCAGCATAATAGCCCCTCCACCGGCATTCTTGCCCCTTATGCTGGGGGAGTAAGCATCTGCATTGGCACAACCAGTTTGTGCATACCTGTTTGCACACATGCAATCTCACCAAATTCTCTCCTCCTTGCTCCTCCCTCCCCGCCATCCCTACAAAGCTTTGGTGTACATGCAGGTTCTGCAAACCCACTCCCACTCCCCCCACTCCCCGCACAGCTTTATTTGGTGTCAAAAGGGTATCTTTCTTTTCTTTTCACCAGTAGAAAGTCGGGTTGGAAATACCCCCCCCCCCATAGTTTGGAATGAGGTTGAACCTACTAATGCCTGTTACCAGATGGATTCATTTTGTGGTTGGTTCTTGGTGAGGGAAGATACACTGAGCAGGGGACTATAGAACAACCCATGTGTGATATCACAGCTTCTCTACCAAGCACTCTGCTTTTGTTTCTACTCACCTGAGAGATCAGGATCCTGGATTCAACTCTCCAGCTGCAAGGCACTGATGATGATTTTGCAAGAGATCTCACTGTCAAACTCCCTGGCCTCTTGGCTATAATATAACTGGAAGTGCTAAAGGTCCCAGCTGGGGTCTCTGTGGTTGTGGTATCGGGATTTCAGTTCGATTTTTTTCCCTTTGCTGTCCAGCCAGACAGTCTGAGATTTTGGATACCAACCCTTAGAGCTGCAAGTGAGGCCAATACCATTGCCCTCATAATGCTCCAAGGAAATGGAGGGCTCTTCTCCTTTTGCTGCACATGAAAAAAGACATGTTCATTTTCTACAGTCTCATGTAGGGAAGAATCTGTCAAGAGAGTCCTTATGGAAGCAGAATGGTACTGGACCCAGGACAGAACCCTGTGGCACCCTACTAGTCACCTCTCTCCAGGATGAGGATGAGCCATTAATTAGCAGTCTTTGAGTTCAGTCAGTCAACCAATTACAAATCCATCTACCAGTAGTGTTGTTAACTCCACATTTCAGTAGCTTACTTGCAAAAATATATATAAGCACCTTGTCAAAAGCTTTAATAAAATCAAAATATGCTACATCCACAGCATTCCTTTCATTTTGACTTTATTTTGGCTTCATTTAACATGGAATGTTAATACATGCTTTACTTCAGCTCCATTTTCAGACTACTGGTTGGTTCTACAACCTTAATCCTATTGCATTATTTATTGAATATCTCATCCTTTCAATTGTATGTGTATTTTACCTTGAATCCAAATGAGGAAGATAGACTAAAAATAACATATAGACTATAAATAAGATTGTTAAGATTGTTATAGCATTATAATACTATAATGATATATTGCTATGGTCTACTAACTCTTCTCTATCAGTTGCTAGAATTCACTCCATTTTATCTTTGTTTCTATTCCTGTCAGTTGGCAGGATAAGAATTTCCCATTTATTTGGCAGCACGGGTACTGTTCTGTTTGTTTAAAATCTTCATAAAACTCCAAAGGATGTAATCCAAATGAGTAATATACCTTCAGATCTCTAATGCTAGCATGTCCTGAGTAGGGATGATCACAAAATCAAATTTCATGGTCAAATTCTGGCTCAGCTCCTAGCTGTTTCTTACAAATCCCTGCTTTTCTCCCTTCTCCTCTTAGGTGAAGAGTACTCCAATAGTAGGAACTTGGAGAATATGAGGATTTGTCTCACTTATGGCTGTTTCCATCACCTAAATGATGCAACCTACATTTAGAAAGAAAGTCTGAGAAAGTTAGAATCTTTCTTATACGAACCATGAAAGGGAGAAAAGCCAAAGCATTCCCCACCCATATCTTAAAATCATGGTGGTAGCAACTAGGTTCATCTTGCTTGGAGCTTGAAGGACTGGTGTGGGAAGGTTAAAGGGTGCCAGGGCAAGGCAGGACCTCTAATAGGATGCCATACCTCCCTTTGATAAAGACAGAAAGAAGAGCCATCTCTGCCCCACAGGCCCTAAACTTCACATTGTCCTCATGATAATTATCTTAGCATAATAAACAATCAGCTCACCTATCATATTCAGTTGAATGACTGCCAGGTCATACCAGTCTCCAAGGCTGATCATGCAAGTGTATTGTCCCTGGTCAGAGAGCTGGCTATTTTTCAAATTCAAGGACATGTTCCCTTTTCTAAGCTCAGAGTGGAAGAGCTCTGTTCGACCTTGGTATCTCTTGTCCTGCGTTTCCACCTTCTTTCTTCCATCATGGGACATGACATCAATTTTTTCTGAGGAACTGTCAAAGGTCCAGTGGACAGTGCCTTCAGGTACATTGGAAGTTGTTAGCTGGCATGGCAGGATTATGTCTTCTCCAAGAAACCCAATGACAGGGTTTGGGGGTGGAATGATTTCAAACAGACCTTCAAGGGAGTGACAAAGCAAAAATCCATCTTAGGTGTGTTCCTTTCCTGTGCAGTGTTGGTTATTGACGAATATCTTTTTCTCAAGTTAGTTCATTACCATTTCAAACTATGTTTTCTAAATGCTGAACATTGAAGGAATAGTTTATGTATAAAGGGATGATATAATGATGCATTATAAAACTTATAGCTGGAAGCTTCTTTGATTTCCTGGCTAACGAGCAATAATACTTCTGCATGCATTTACATTTTTCATCCAAGGGAGGAACAAGCAGGGCTTGTGTTCACTACCTCTGCGAGGAAACCTTGCCACACTACACAGAACTTGGTGACAAATATTTTAATAGGAAATCTGTCCACGTATTTTATTCAAAAAACTGAAAGATTTGAAAGGCGATGTGAAGGTATATCAACAAATATATCACAATCACTATGAACTAGTGACAGCAATAACTTTACAACGATAAAAGCAGAAGCAAGGAAAATGTTGAACATATCCCTAAATTAGAAAGATAGAAATAAATTAAATAAATTTAGCAGGATTAAAAAGTAATTAAAGAAGCAATAGAATAAAAGAGCTATACCTTTCACAGTCACATAAAAATGAATCACTCAAACTCCAGAGAACTAAAAACATTTTTTACAAAACTGCATAGAGAAAACGTCAAGCATATAAAAGTGGGGAAAGAGTTTCGCATGCAAGGTGCCACCACAGTACAGGTTCTTTCCCTTATGGGTACTCACTTGGGACACACTGCATAGGACTTGTGATGCAGATTTTAATGTTTGGCCAGGTTCATATAAGAGAAGGTTTTAAGAGGAGGTGGTGGAAAGTTCTATCAAGTCACCGCTGATGCATGGTGATGCTGTATAGCTTTTCAAGGCAAGAGATATTTGGAGGTGGTTTTCCATTGCCTGACTCTGTATCACACTCCTGCTATTCTTTGGAGGTCTCCCATCCAAATATTTGCCAGGGACAAGGATGAGAGTGTGTGACTGTCCCAAGGTCACCTTGCAAGTTTCCATAGCAGAGTGGGGATTCAAACCTGCGTTTCCCAAATCTTTCGGATACCTTGGACCCATTCAGAGCTTTCAACGTATGCACCAATACTTTGGACTAGTTCAGAAATAGAATGGCACCACCACAATCGCCTCAAAATCTGTTCTCATACAGGTGTTAACATCTCTGCTGCATGCTAACTAAGTGCAATTTCTGAACATCCTTCAGTGGCAACTGAAGTGGCCATGTAGAATACATAATTGAACCTGGATGTGATCACTATAGCCAGATCCCACTTTCCCAAGAAGAAAGGCAATTGGGGATTCAATCAAGTTAGCTGAATGACCTATGTACCACAGATGAGACTTGAATATCTATCCCCTGTGACAGATCTAATCAAAATAATACTCTCAAGCTACAGTCCTGGGGCTGGATCCAGCCAGCTTTTCCACTGATGCAAAAGAGATGAAGGTTGAATCCAACCCGATCTTTCATGAAGAGTACAAAACCATTTAAAACAGGGTGACACATCATCCCCCAGTTAGCATAACTATTAACCCATGAGCACTTCACGCATCACTGGACTGAATATCAGTTCATTATTGCTCATGCACCCCATTACATTTCTAGAACCTGGTTAGAACATCTACTGTCTCTGTACCCTGGACTCTTTCTTGGAAAAGGAGAAAATAAACTTAATGTCAGGCTACTGAAGTTACGAGGAGATCTGAACAATTGAAGTTCCTTATCTCTCTGAATTTACACATATCCAAGTGTAGAATTGCTCAGTTTCATGGACTGCCCATACAAAAGTAGCTTACCTGCATATACCACATGAAACATTTGCAGAACTATCAATATATAAACATGAGTTGATAAGGAGTACATGGATCAGTAAAAAAGAAGAACAGGTTTGTAGCTAGAAGACTCTCCCAGTATGCTGAGAAACAGAACAGGAGCCACTGTGGAGTATACAAAGAACATATGTCATTAAATTGGTGAAATGATTACTGAATTCAATAGGGAGTGTGCTAAAACAAACAACCTCATCCTCAGTATTTTCCACCAGAATCCCAAAAAGTGATCTTCTGACATTCCTAGGGCACACTGCTGCTATTGTTTGTGACAGTTCACACGTTCATATTCAGTTTTCAGTGACTGCAACATCAAGGGATGACTTGCATATATGAACAGGCCATCAATTATTAAACATCACAGATAGAACTTCAATAATACTTCATATCATTTCAAGACAATGAGTCTGCACATATAGGCCATGAGGCCTGGCTCAAGCACACACTTAGGTGCCTTGATTATGTAAATATATAAATTGTCATGAAAGAAAGTTATGTTCTAATTTTCATGTTGTGCTTGAAGTCTCTGTCTATAGTAAAGGCTTATAGAAACAAGCAAGTCTTCACTTAAAATTGTGTTGTAAACAGTTTAATAAGTAAATAAATAGCATGAGATCCAACCAGCTTTTTTATTACTGGAAAAACACCATTAGGGGCCTCAAATAGGTTATGCTAAGGATCATGGGAGCTGCATGGACAAAAGCTATGTGGAACAGGGGCTAGTAAAGAAGAGATCAGATGAGATTGGGCAAAAAGCCTAGGCTAGATCCAGCCCATTAATTCAGGCATGCCACTGAAGATATGTTATCTATGCCACCAAGATCGGTACTCTCTGGACTTGAAATGCAAGCTTTGTCACTTGTCAGTATGAGGCCCTTTCTGCATGGGCCAATAAACCCAGGCTAACCACACATTAAAACCCGTGCTGGAGGGGGAACTTTGCACGGATCCCACTCTGAATGAGAACCCGCTCCATGTCCCCACCCCCCAATCCAGGTTTTTCAAGAAACACCCTATCTGCGATTCTTTAGTTGTAACTCAGATTAAAGCCATGGCCAAGCAAATGGCTGCCCTGGGAAGCGCTTTCCTCAGCATAGCCACACGGGGGTCACAGGCAGCAGCATGGCTGTGTGGGTCCATGCCAGCCTGCCTATGTAGCTCTGCAGCAAGGAAGGTAAGAGTAAAAAACCCACGCCATGCAAAGGCATGACAGCAACCCGCATTGATTCCACGGGCTCCAGTTGCTGCCTGCACAGAGGTGTGCAAACAGGAAATCAGGAGAGTGGGTTACTTTATCCCACCTGCAACCTGCTCTCCTGTGTCATGCAGAAGGGGCCTGAGTAGGTTGTTGCAACTTTACATGAATTTCTAACATGAGAACCATTCAACACATTTTTAAAGAAAAAAAAATCAAATGTACATTAAACACAGATTGTATTAGGTGGTGAACAGGGCTAATGTGAACACTTATTTTGGGAAGAGTAATCCAAAGGAAAATGGACCAGAGTTTCACAGATTATATTTATCAGAAATGTCTGTTAATGAAGTAGTGCTGATGGTTTAGTCCCATATATATTTATATTTAAAGAGGAATCTTTCAACAGTAGAAAATATAAAATACCATCTGTCCACCTCCTAAAACTCCATCTACACTAAAAAATCTCTGATTAGAACAAAATTCATCTCTCTCAACTGCCTTTTCCCAATCCTCCAGAAAATCTCCTGTCCCTCACTTAAACAATTCCCCCTTCCTTTCTGTCACACCTACACTACACACTACAGTTTTGTGTTTATTTGTGCCTTCAAATCACTGATGACCTATGATGACCCCACTGGGTCATTTGGAGGGGCTTGTCACTACCTGCTTCTGCGTGAGCTGAGAGTATTTGGAGAAAAGTGGGACAAGCCCAAGGTCTCCTAACAGGCTTCATATGGAGGACTGGGGGAATCAAATCCAGTTCTTCCGATTAGTGTCTACCACTCTTAATTATTACACCACTCTTGCTCTTCACATATTACAATGGAAACACTTTCTCAGTGTATATATTTAACAATGGGACACTGATCAAATCTAGAAAAAAACATTCCTTTCATGCCAACGCAATGTGGCAGTGACAAAAATATAGCTTCTCTAGCCCAAAAGTTCACAAAACCAATACATATTGTAAGTTAACTGGTAAAATTGCTATATATAACATAGAGACTAGCTCATGGCTGAAATAAACAGAAAACAAACTGAACTAACTGGTATGCTGGGATGAATCTAATTTGATCATACAAAATGGAGATAGCTGCAAACCCACCCACTCCATTTTTATTGTTACAAATCCTCGTTGTAGTGGTCAGTGACTGAACAACCCTGCCCATGCAGGACTGGATGGATCTTTTAGATGGATCTTTGCAGCAAGGAATGCTGCACCAGTGACTTCTAGTATCAAAGGATGTTTGTTCTTAAGGCTTATATACCGAAAGAGAATAATTCAGTTTCCAGAATGGGGAAGGGGAGTCTCCCTCAACCAAACCTCTCACTCAACATTAAAAAGTCTGTTCTAGTTAATGGGAAAATCAATTTCACTTCTGGTTCAGAAAAAAAAACAATTTCTTACCTTCCCAGAATATTCTGTTGCACCCTTTTGCAGCTTTGCTTCGCTCTGGCTTTTGATGGACTTTAACCCTTTTACAGGAAGAGTGTACAAATGATTATATTTGTTCTTTCATTTTCCCTTTACTAAATAGAGACAGAGTTAACAGCACACTTAGTTGTACAGTTTTATATCCCTCATTCTAAACATGCTTGTGCCATGTGCTAGATGGGCCCTTGTTCTGATTCAGTGGAGGTATTCTTGAGTCATGTTTCCAGTCTATCTCCATGAGGACTCCCTATGTGAGACAGTAAAAAATAAAAATGTTATTTTTGTGCAACAAAAGGAGAGGAGCCTTCCATTTCCTTGGAGCCTTCCATTTCCTTGGAAAAGAGGTGCAGGATTGGCCCAGTCCACCCATATAAGGCCACAACCCTGCCTCCTCCACTTGCTCACAGCTGAACAACCCTGCCCATACAGGACTGGACACTGGCACTTTCAGCTCCTTGGCAAGGGTCTGGTCTAGCAGGTGCTGGATCCCTCTGGGCGCACAAAAAGAAAATCATAAAGGTAGTGCATTGCATGGGGGCTGACCATGAGCCCTTTTACTACACATTCAAGGAAGATGCTGAATGCCTCAAAGCCCGCACAGGCTACTGAGCATAGCTTTATCAGCATACAATGGATTGTGGAACTTAAAACCTAGTAGGCAAAAATCGGCAGGATGGGTGGGCAAAAGGTGAAAGGTTCTGCATGTCACACTTTGCAAGAAGGGCCTGAGGACCAAATGATGGACACAACATGGTCCAGAGATGCATACTGCATGGAGCATAGGTCAGGGTCAATAGCATCATTAACAGAGGCACCTTTGGGGTAGGATAAATGATTAATCAGACAGCACTCCCTGGAGCCTTCTTGGGAACCACCACCAATGGAACGACTCTCAGATTCATTTGGGGGGGGGGGGCGTTCAGGAAAAGGATCAATGACCCAGCCAGCCCCTGCACTCCTTAGACTGGATCCACCCCGACTCATTCCTGAGCTAAAAGGCTCATCAAGTGTTCTTTATTTCAAGGGACTGTTCGTGCGTAAGCAATGTAATAGAAAAGAAGAGAGGCACCATATATACAGAAAGCAATTTTAATGAAATTCAGAGCTGTAAATATACAAGAATATGATACATCATCTTTGTGTGTCACAATCTTTATTTTGAGCCTGTAAATCCTTGAGCCAACCAGATCCTCCCCACAGTGAGAACAGCAGTGACGAAGCCACCAGGGGACGGGGGGTGCGCAACGCACCGGGCGCACCAATTCTGGTCACATGGGGGTGGAAAAATCCCTCTCACCAGTAGTTTCCACCAGGCCCAGGCAATGCAGGCAGGCTTCTTTGGCCTGCTCCTTTCCTAAAAGTAAGTGGGGTGGGGTGCCGCGGGGTTGTGTGGGGAGGCCGGGGGCAGGGGGCCGCAGGGGGGCTGGGGGCCGCAAGGGGAGCACTCTGGCCTAGCTACGCCTTTGGAGAACAGCAACAGAATCTTAGTCAGAAGATTTCAAATACACATCACCAGATGAGCCCAGGACCCAGACCATCCCTCGCCCACAGGACAAATTTCAATATAGGCTTTTAATAGAATGTTGGCTCTGTTGGGGTCCCCTGCTACTTGAAGCATTTGATGGCACCCATGGTTGGCCTCCAGTAATGAACAGTATGTAATAAAAAAAGAGGCTAGTGTGGTAGTGAGCTAGTTGGGGAGTCAGATGGGAAACCAAAGAATATGTAATTGATCGTGGAAACAATGGATTTAGGTAATGATTGGCTGAATGAACAAGGAAGATGAAAGCTGCAGATCTGGAGTCATATTCTATTTCTGATTGCTTTGAAGTTCAGGATGTGAAACATCTTCATTTCCTCAAGAAGTAATGGAAAATTGGTGCTGAGAACAGGAGCAGAAGCACCATTGCAGTACGGAGCATCCAGACATAAGGAGGAATTGTTCGGCCTAGATCAAAAGGAGAAACAGTGAAGTGTTTCCCCTTGTTTGATTTCCTAATGGTTTGTTTATATGGTAAAAAACATCTGCTATGCAGAATAACAGGTACAAAAATATTTAAAATAAACATAATTTGTATTAGAAATAGAAAATAAAAATAGTTCTAGCCTATTTTTTAAAGCATTCGTATTTGATTTTATTGCATATTTGGAAATAAAAAGGCCAAGAAGCAGGAAAAGGGCATTATCCTGTCAAGGTTAAGCGCTTTCTGGGATTGTCCAAGTGAACACATACTTAATACACATCCTTCATTTTCCCATTCCAAAATCAATGACCCTTTTTATTGCTTTTTATTGCTTCCACCATTGTCAGGCACATAATATTTCTCTGGAAATTCTATTAAAATCTGAGGTGAACTGGGAGATACTGAGTGGAAAAACAGGTTGAATCTAAAGTAATAAATAATGCACATGAGAGACGTTGCAGAACTGGAGTCATGTTCTATTTCTGGTTGCTTTCAAGTTCAGGATGTGAAACATCTTACTGATACTATTATTGAAAATGTGGGTTGGATTCGACCAGCTTTTCCACTCATTCTCACCCATATCCACTTTTTATTGCAGACCCCATCCCATTATGGCCATTTCCTTCTGTAAAGTACAGACTTTTGGTGGTCAAAGGGCTGCTTTTCCTGCTTCTTTTCTGTACTAAAAGTGAAAAGCTAGTAGAATAGTACCTGGTGACAGTGGTTACTGAGTATCATACACATGCATTTGCCTATGTAATTGTATCATCTTCTATGACAGGAACAGCCGTATACTAAAATCATGCATCGAAGTCAAGAAATAGGCTAGAAAGGCAATGGAAATCAAGTACCCAAAATGGTGGAAGTGGCACTGAACACTACTTGACTTAGAGCTGTTCAGATGGAATGCCTTATGGAACGCCAAGAAAGCGAAGGGAAGGGCAAAGAATATGGAAAGAGAAAGCGAGGATGAAGAAGTTGGCATTGATGGGTGAAAAGGTTGCTGAAGAAAGACCCCGAGAGAGAAATAAAGACAAGAGTAGAACAACACATATAAATACTCATATTTCATAAAAGTCTAAAACAATAACATGAAAAAAAAATCTAAGGAATTTTAACAGAAAGATACGGAGAATGAAGGAAATATCTGACGTCTACCCTTCAACAGCAGATAGCAGGAGTAAGAGTAGATTGGGATTTAGGTTTGCTTGTGTGTTGCAAAATAAAAGTCTGATATATCTTAATACATATTGGGAAAAGACAGTTGACTTAGAAGCTCTTCAAATCCATTGAACTGATTCAGTTAAAAGCTGTGGATAGACAGACCTAAGTCTTAGAAGATGATACATTCAAAACCCAAAGGCACTCAGCAATGGACAAATGTATCTGCTCGCCATCATTACCTACATATTTAAGAATCAGTGGTAGCAGTATGAAAAACACTATAGCGCGTTAAAGACCCCAAAATACTGTATGGATAAACAATTCCACCAATAACTTTTGTATCCAAATGAAAGCCTTCTGAACCATTTCTGTGGACAGTGATTTGATATAAACTATTATCTTCCCCAGTCCCAGTTTCCTTCCATCAAAGAATCTTTTATGCTGTGAGGAATTGCTTCTTAACAGTTTAAGGACTGCTTAGGAACTAGACTTAGACTAGACTAAGGAACTAGACTTGGCTGCAATCATATGAATGTACCCCACTGAATTCAGTAGGATATATTCTGAGTAAGCATGTGGTTGTAGTAAAATTTATTGTTTATGGCCAGAAGCAGTGGTGGGATTCACATAATTTAACAACTGGTTGCTTACAAGCATCATTTTAACAACCAGTTCTGCTGAAGTGGTGCAAACCTGCTGAGTTCCACCACTGGCCATAAGCCATTACAATCAAAAACCCATAAAAACACATATAAAGTAAACATGATTTAACAATGTAAATAGCTAAAGAAAAGAAATGAATCAGTAGAATTATTTTTCTCTTTGGATGTAGTTGTGGTCTATATCTTCCTGGCTGCTAAAGGTGATCATTGGATCAGTGTCAGGAATGACAAAGCACAATTTTTCTGATTCTGAGAAATAATTTAATTGCATTAGTAATCTTGCAAAAATTTGTCGATTTTAAATAAGAGAACAAGATAATACATAAGTGCAATAGGTCCTCGGGTATGTGTTCTGCACACATACAGAGTCATGAGCCAGTGGTTTTTGAGAGAAGTGTCGAACAAGTAAAGTCGTTGGCATAGTCTGAAAGTGAATTGAAGTGAAAGCCATTCTGAGATTTGGGGACATCGTATTGACCAAATAAGTAGCTTTAGTATAGTGATTTTTAATTAATTTAAACCAAGGGAAATAACTTGCTTATCTATTGGAGGATCACATTTAAATGTCTGGTTGTGAGTGCTGAAACCAGCTATGGAGGAATTCAAGAGGTTATCCAGTTTAGAATAGTGATGGTGAATACCATTATAATAGCCTGTTGGGTCATAGCATAGCATGGCACTATTTCAAACCATTGTTTACTAAGTGAAATAGTGGAAATGCTACTTTACTTTCTCCAGAATTTTAGCATGGCTATGTGAACATGGGTCTTAATTGAGGGCACTCCAGGTCCTAGCCACATCAAGGGTGCATGAGTCCCCTTGGACAAAGCTAAGGCCATTTCCGCACGGCCACGCTGGGGGTTGGGTTGGCGTACATGATGCCGACCCAACCCCCCTGGGACCGTTCGCACAAACGGTCCCAGTTGCAACGGGGAAGACAGCGCAGCCTCCCATTACTGGTGCTGCAATTCATCTCCTGTGGGCCGGTTTGATTATACTTTTCCAGTCTTCGGCTGGCCGCATTGCGCTGTGGGGACACACACACCCTGCCCTGTGCGGTAGCTCGGAAGTTGCAGTGCAGGGGGGCGTGTCCCCTGGCCTGTGCGATACGCCGGAGGCCGGAGGACACGGAAAGGCGTTTGGGAAAGGGGAGGGGGAATGGTGCCTTCCAGCTACTGCCATTCGCACGGCAGCGACTGGAAGCCGCTGTTTCTCAAAAACCTAGGTTGGGAAGCGAGGTTGGGAAACAGCGGCTTCGTGCCACTGGGGGGGGCAAGGGCGGCGCAGCGTTTTTGCCGTCCCCAGGGCGCTGTAAAAGGCCCATGCGGAAAGGGCCTAAGATTCTTCTAAGAAAGATATTTTGAATGAGTTCCAACCCCATACTTCCGTACAGAAGTTGGAGGTTAGCCTTTCTTAGATATGATTTTACAGCTGAATCAATAGCGAGATCAACTGGAGGTTGACTGGGATAACCACAACAGAGAAATGTGTGCACCGGTGGGAGGAAAGAGACACAGTATGAAAATGCAATATTTCACCATGTACCTTTATGCTCCTCTATTCTGACAGTGGAAAATTCAACACAATGGATGATGCTATAATTGCATTCAGGGGCTTTCAGTCCCTTTACTCAGTAGAAATAATTATTGGTACGCTACCTGGGCAGCTTGAAGCTCCTGATCACCTCAGCAGTCTTACCTGACAGAACAACCAGTTCCCATTTACCACTGAGCATGGAATTCTTCTTCCGATTTTGACTGTCTTTATGTTGATATCCACAGCAATATTGGCCTGCACTCTGCTTGGTAATATTAAATTTGTAAACAGCTCGATTAAATTCAGCTCTGCAGGATGCAATAATATTTCCATCCTTACAAAAAACAATTTTAGGAACTAGGAAGTTTAATGGACATATGCATTGCATGAAGACCCAGTCTCCTAATTTGGGTGAAGTTGCATTCAGGAACATCTCAGGGGCAGGAAGTTCACCTACAACAATAAAGGGAAGGTACATAACAACAGAGCAGGAGGCAGAGAATGTTGACAAATGATAGCAAAATGCAGGACTTTTGAACATGTTCTGTTATGGAGAGACCCACAGCAGATTTTGACCTTTTTAAGGCTAGCTAAGGCCCTTTCCACATGGCGGAAAGGGCGCCTCTCCACCGGCAGAAATTATGCTGGTGGAGGGGAGGGGCCATTCGCACGGGAGCATGCGAGCGGCCCCCACAGAAGCCGGCGCAGAAGAGGCAGCACCACATGGAGTCGTCTCTTCTGCATCCCCCACCCACTCACCTGCCTCTCCAGCATTGCTCTGGAGGGCTGCAGGGACCCACCCACACTGCCCTCCAACTCCTGTTGGACGCTGGAGAGGCAGGTGAGTGGGAGCGATGGGGAAAGGGACGGATTCCTGTCGGTGTGATTCGCACTGCACCAGTGGGAAGGCGGCCTTTTTGAAATATCTCGCTAATTTAGCGAGGTATTCAGGGGCGGCTTCACGCCACCCAGCGAATGCCAGGACGTTGCATCGCAGCAGCGCCTCCTGTGCAAACAGCTCCCTGGGAATGGCGTTTTGGCCGTCCCCAGGGCGCTGGTTTGGCCCATGTGGAAAGGGCCTCTGTAAGGTTGGCCCTGGCTATATTTGGACAGGAGAGTTCCAGAGAATCCCAGGTTTGTGGCACAGAAGCAGGCAATGGCCCTTTCTGCATGAATCCAAAAGTTTTGAGGCTGGAAATAAAGCATTACATCCATGGAATTCCACATGTTTTTTAGCCTGAAACATTTCATTTGAATGCTGTTCCCTAGCAATTCTTTTGTGAAAACAGCTTTCTGGATTTCGATTCTTTTCAGGAAGCATTTTAACTTGCTGGGTGGATCTCTTTAAAATGTTTCCCATGCCACTGCAGTCCCTGGACTTTCTACTGGGTGCCAATTTCTGAGCTCAAAGATCACACATCTCATGCAGTAGGGCACACTTTGCACAGCTGTCACCTCCAAAAAGAGGCAGGGCTGTGCTTTTTCCTCCCAACTGGTGGGGAAACACTGTTTTTAAAAAACAGTTTTTTCAAAAACAACTTTTTGCACCCGGTGCCATGTGAACGGGCTGCATTTAGGCACCTGCTGTTTTTTAAAAATCCTACCTTGCTCTCCCTGTGCAGCTCAGCAGAGATGATGAGGCATGCACAACGCTGCCCTCCAACCCCCTGGGCATAGCCATGGCTGTTGGGGCATGACCCCTCATCCCTGAGGAGCTGCGCAGGCAGAGAAGGTTTTTTAAAAAACAGGAGCAGTGCGCTGCCACGGCTCTGGGGCTGCCCACATGGAAGTCTGCAAGTTTCCCCAGGGCTGCTTCACTGGCCCGTGTGGAACAGGCCTATGTGTCATCATCATGATAGCCTTTATTGGCATTCCAAAATACAATAAATGCAATAAAACAATAAATACAATAAAACAATAAAACAATAAAATAATTGTCCATGAAAGACAGATAGTTACAGCAGCCATTCAGAGTCTCATCAATAGTTTAGTCCAAATGGTCTCATCAAAAGTGCCATTCCTATACACCTCTCCACAGACCTGACTGAAAACCAACCAACAGAGCCCAGGCATCACAACAGCATACATCAGTTGTCACTCACTCCATCTAGCAATCAATAACAAAACTACAATAACAAAACTACATCCCTCAATGAATCACCCACATTTGACTTTGGGTGACCGTGACCGTGAACCCAAAGGTTGCTGGCAGAGGTAGGCACTGTGTGCCAGTAGCAAATAGTTAATGTAAGCAGCATTGTTGTTGTTATGATGATAGCAATCTAATGCTTAGTATCCATCTAGTGTTATGCCTATAATCTCCGAAAGATATTTTGCTACGCTTTCGCAGAAATAAGGATCAAGATTATCTAAGATTAAAGGAATCCTAAGAGCATCAGTTAAATGATTGTATAGAAGTGAAGCAATGATGGGTTGGGTCATTCTGATCTTGGCAAATCTTGCACAATGAAACAGAGTGTGCTCCAGTGTCTCTACTTGGCCTGAGTTGCATGGGCATAGCCTCTTTTGTTTATCTATGCGTTGGTATCTGCCTTTAAGGAGCATAGAGGGCATTAAACGAAACGGGCTAAGGATATTGCTCTTCTGTGCCTTGGATTGGTAAGTTTCAAAAGGTAGTTGGCTGTGGCTGTCCTTGTTCAAAAGGGATAAGCAAATTTAGAGGAGAACATGTTTTCCTCGCTTCAGCTATCATGTTGCAGTACTCATGTTCCAGCAGCCTGATTTTCAGGCAATTATAGGCCTCCGGTAGAGTGGAAGAGTAAAGTGACTCTAGTGGGAGGCCGATAGAGCTAATTTTTCTTCCACCAACGTCGTCCATCTGGGAACTACCGAATCGGAGAGCATCGAGTGGATTAAGCTAGAATGATCTTGTGAAAAGTGGATGTGCAGCCAATATTTGATGGTTCTCAGCCAAGCCATTGTGACATGGGATATGCAGCATAGGGCTGCATATGGGGCACAGTTGGGTAGTCCCATGATTTTATTAAAAAAACGGGATTGAGATCTATTTAAGATTTTGTTCACCGCTTCAATCCAGATAGGTGCTCCATAAAGGAGCTTGGTTCCACATTTGGCATTGAAAACTTTCAACGCTGATGGTATATATTGATGGCCCGATTTGTGGAAAAAGCGCAGAATTGCTGAAGCGCTGTTATTGGCTGCATCAAGTGCTAGTTTCCAATTAAGATTGCTCGTAAGCGTAATGCCCAGATATTTAAACTGTTTGACTTGCTCTATAGGTTTCTTGTTGATAGTCCATACCTGTCTAGAGAATCGTCTGGCAAATACCAATATTTTAGATTTCTCATAGTTGATTTTCAGTTCATTTGACTTACAGTATTCCGCACAGCGATTCAGAAGGCGGGTGAGGCCAACCTTTGTGCATGAAAGAAGAGCAGTGTCATCCGCATAAAGCAGGGCCTATGTGTCTATGAGGCTAGAATTGCAAAATTAAGCTTTTGAGGTTCATATTTATGAATCAAAAAAGAAGTAAAAAAAAGAAATGGAATATCCACAAAATGGCATCCAATACTTTTTTTGAGGAGGTGAATGCAGAAAAATGGCAGGGAAGTGTTTGAAAATGTTTTTAAAATGTAAGCAAAAGGTTTTCAGGGACTTGAGCAGAAAGGATGCACCTCTGGATGTCTCTTGTCTTGAATACCCTATACAATTCAAGTATTGGATCAAATTATGTTTTAACTCTGAGGTGCGCAGTTTAATATACACTGCGCACCCAGACCTATTTGCCTCCGAATGGTATCAACTTCTCAAATCAAAAAATTACTCAATAGGTTTATTATTTGAAGATCTCTGTATGCTGACACTCAGAGAGATTTTCTGAACCTTAAAAAGCAGACTTTTAGAACAGGAATATCATATCTTGTTGGGGCAAGCAAATAAATCATGCTCACCCCTCTCTGTCGGAATAATACCGGAACAGGGGCACATAGCCAAATATCTTGAATTATTAACTAAACCCCAACAGAGATGGATTATCACAAGGGCCAGATCCAATACCTTCCCATCGGCCATTACAGAGGGTCGTTACTTATCCATCCCTCTCCAGGATTAGGTTTGTCCACACTGTAAAAATCAAGTGGAGACTCTTGCTCACATTATTCTCGACTGTCCGAGATATGTGAGCATTAGGAATTTCTCCCCCAGGCTGGCCCTAGACAAATCTGAAAGAGACTCTGACTGTTCTGTTGTGGAGCTTCTGTTAAACAATACAGATGTCATGCTCTTGGAAAAAGTAGCAAAATTTATTTTACAAGTGACAGAACTTTCTAAGTAATGTATACTGCTATATAGTCTTCCTGTCTGCGCTTTGAATGTTCTCTTGATTTGTATTTCAAAAATGTCTGGCAACGCTCTAGAATCTATTTTAAATGCCAAATAAAGGTAGTTGTTGTAAACCCTGTAGGGTCCCCAAAAGTCAGTTGTGACAATGGAACTTTCCACCACCAACTAAACTTTTGGAGTAAATAGGGTTGGCAAGGTGGAACTGTATTTAGGACTGCACTGTTGGCCAATTTAGTTCTGTGGAAATTGGATCATTAATCACTGTTAATTTTATCATGTTCATTTTGTTTTTAATACTCATTATTTTTGTTTTAAATGTATTATTGTCATTGTTAGGATAAGTGAAATGTTATAAGAATAATTTGTTGCTATTTCCATTTAAACAATAGATTAAACATCTTTGACATCTTTCACATTGAAAACCTATCTTTCCCTTTTAAAATTCAGCACATTTCAATAATAAGTGAAGGAAGTTTTAACTTCAAGTGACCCTTTAACCTTTGGAGGGCCTTTATTATTATTATTATTATTATTATTATTATTATTATTATT
>NC_059441.1:2193945-2221738 GCF_021028975.2 Sphaerodactylus townsendi
GGGATGATGGGAACTGTAGTCCATAACATCTGGAGGGCCACGAGTGTGACACCTGTGCCCTAAAGGGAAGAATGCACTCTCATGCAAATTTCTAAAAAGTATATCCAAACGTTCTTTGTGTGGACAAGGTTTTGACAAACAAAAAACAGTGGTTCCCAAAGCAGTGGGGTGCCCCCCCCCCCCATTTTGGGGCCCACGACACAGGATGGGCAAGTACAAGGTTCCAGGGAAAGATAACATCCTGAGGAAACTGGATCCTCCCTCTGCCCATCAGTCAACAGCTGGGTGGGTGGAATGTTTCCTGACAGGAGCCCTTCACGGATCCATACTGGCCATGCATGGATGGACTGCGTATGGACTGCTCCGACCAGAAGCTTTCCTCTCCCAGTACCAGAACTGAATTAGTGCTGGAGTCTACAGACCACTTAATAACTGTGCTTAACAGTGCGCGCATTCTGACCGTAAGTGGAGTGGGTTAATTGGTGAGAGAAATGGCCTGTCCCTCAAACTGGATAAATTCAAAACCAGGGGATGATTGCGGTTCAGGGTTCGGTAAATGCGACTACCAAAGCAGGCACGCGGGAGTTCTTTCTTGGACCAAACATGAACTAAAAGGAAAGTGCAGCGCTTCATAATCCAAGCCGCATTGTGCTGAATTTAGCTGTGCAAACTAATCAAGGGCTCTGGTTTCCAGCTTTCTAAGTGCGTCATCATCCTGCTTCCGTTCTTCCACGGGAGCGGGCGAGGGAGATGTGAGGTAAAGACACAAGGCCGTATTTCAGAGCTAGATTATGGCTTCTGGGTCTGCCAGGTAGCCAATTCCTGGACAGACTTCAAACCAGAATGTCAACATACGGTTTATCTATGAGGGGGGGGGATCAACATCTGGACTGAAACCAGATTCCTGCATTAACAACTCTGTAAAATGAACGTTTCAGAGCTATCCAATCCTAACGCTACCCAAGGTGATAAAAATTCTCCATTTGCTTACAGCAGAGGAACATTTTTGAGACACACTTTGCTGCGTATTTCCATCCAGAAACATTTTTTTTGCTTCAAATGCAAATGTCCCATATTAGACCAGTTGGTTTCTCCAGAGTGGAATGCTCTGATCTGCATTCAGCCCCACACGGAGCTGCAGCATTTCTGAACAAAGATCCCATTTCATTTGGATGCCACTCCTGTTTAAACATTAACCACCACTGTTTGAAAACCCTCTGTGCCATTATTTTTGTTTGTTTTGTTCCTCTGTTGTTATCATTCAGGGATCAAATGTACATGCATCCAGGCGGGAGAGCAGAATGTGGAACTTGAGCAGATCTGAGACTGTGGTTTGCTGAGGGGGTAAGGGGGGGGGATATGAGCCAATTTGTACGCTCTAAACTCTCAGGAATGACGGGTAGCTTCACACTCTGTAAAAGTGAATGGTGAAACTTGCACCAATTTCAGTAATGGACAAGTCGACGGGCTGCAGCATTCGGTAAGACAAATAAACTTACCAACAATAATCCACAAAAACAATCTACAGTTATGTATCACAGTATCACAACAAAGTGTTTGTTTTTTTAAGTCAGTCATCAGAAGGAGAGAGGGAATATTTGTATGCAGTGGTTCTGCACTGAAATTTTTCTGGTGCTATATTATTCCACCAAAGATTTTCCAACCCACTAACACTATTTAAACAATATTTAAATTGCTTACTTAAATCTGCATTGGAAAATCTTCCGGTTTCAAACTTGCAGTGACCCCGTAGTGTTTTCAAGACAAGAGATGTCAGGAGGCAGGTTTGCCAGTGCCAGCTTCATGTCACTCCCTCCATATTCTATGGAGGTCTCCCATGCAAATACTAGCCAAGGTCAGGGCTGAGTGTGTGTCAGACTGGCCCAGGATCACCCAGCAAGCTTCCACGGCGTGAGTCAGGATCTAAACTTGGGGCTTTCCCAGGTCCTAGTTTGACATCTGAACCTCTACACCATAGGTGTCAAACTCGCAGCCCTCCAGATGTTATGGACTACAATCCCCATGGGAACTGTAGTCCATACATCTGGAGGGGCGCAAGTTTGACACCTGTGCTCTACACCATAGGTGTCAATGTGCCCCAGGCTCTCTTAGGTGTACATGGACTACCATTCCCAGCAGCCCCTGCCAGCATGGCCAATTGGCCCTGCTGGCATGGGCTGATGGGAATCGTACTCCATGAACACCTGGACGGCCTGAGTTTGACACCTATGCTCAACACCATAGGTGTCAAACTCAGGCCCTCCAGGTGTACATGGACTACCATTCCCAGCAGCCCCTGCCAGCATGGCCAATTGGCCCTGCTGGCATGGGCTGATAGGAATCATACTCCATGAACACCTGGACGGCCTGAGTTTGACACCTGTGCTCTACACTATGCTGACTACTATAGCAAACAACTGGAACCTGGGTTCAGGTGGAGTCAGGTGGAGTCCTCAAGCGAACTACTTTCTCAGTTCTGCAAGGAGACACCACAACTGCTAATCGGGGCATCAGGTACAGAGAGCTTCCCAGCTTCTAGACCAGTTCTTGCCTCCGCCTCTCCAGATCCGCAGTTCATGGCATTCTGGCTTCTTCTGTCCCTCTCCCAGGCTCTCGTGGGTATCGTATTTCCAAGGCTAGAGATATTCCAGGTCATTAAAGACAGCAAAAGCTATTTGCCACATCCCTGACCAGCCACTGAGTTTGTCAAGCAAAGCTACAGGATGGACCTACTCATGCTGAGAACGCTAAACTAATCACGCCAGATACAAATAAAGTCCTTGTTTCTTTGAGTTACAGTCCTCTGGTGCCACAGTCCCAACCTAATGCAGATGACGTCTGAATTTCAAACGCACCCAACGTCTCTGGATTGTGGCAGCAACTTTCAAAATGGATCCATTACGCTGAGCTTTTATGAAGCAAAGAAAACATCCTCAGAAAGGCGGTCCAACAGTTCATTAGGGAAATGGAAGGAAACAGCTGCAAGAGCCAATTTTTATCCCTTCTAAATCTGCTACGGTTTCTTCTTCTTTTGTTCCTCGATGCTTTCTCGCTGCTGTTGTGCCATTCCAAACTTCCTTCATATAAAATGTGCAATCTGCACATGATATATAATAGACAACTGAAAACACACACACACACAAGTGTAGAGAGGAAAAGCAAGAGGGAAACGGAAAAGAATGAATCCTCTGACATTCCCTTCCCTTGCTCTCTCCTCCAGAGTGGTGCAGTGGTTAAGAGGGGCAGACTCGAATCTGGAGAACTGGGTTCAATTCCCCATTCCTCCATATGAGCGGTGAGCTCTAATCTGGAGAACTAGGATTGATTCCCCACTCCTCCACATGAAGCCTATTGGGTGATCTTGGGACCAGTGACAGTTCTCTCAGAACTCTCAACCCGGCCCACTTCACAAGGTGCCTGTTTGGGGAGGGGAGGGGACTGTAAGCTCCTCTGAGACTCCTTGCAGAAGAGAAGAGCCAGGTATAAAACCCAACTCTGCTCCCTGTTCAATGCTAGTGAAATGGCAGGTGCCCTCCAACACAAGCACAACCAAAGAGGCTAGGGGGAAGTCCCCACAATCGTCGAATGATGGTCTCCCTTCCATTCCAGAAACAAGTGAATAGGGAGAAACTGGGCTCCAGGAAGTCTTATGAAGCAGGATCTAACATGGGTCTGCTACCCAGATGGGGAGAAAATAGTAACAAGCAACTGTCTTTCCCTTATGAACAAAAGAAGGTTCTGCTTTTAGCAGGGCAAGAGTTAGTACCGGTTTACCATCTTTTGCTAACATCAATATTTTCCGGTGGCACAGCAGAAACATGTATGTGCGGCCTTCATATTGTGTGGTTGGTTCAGTTAGTAAGAACATAAGAACATAAGAACTAGCCTGCTGGATCAGACCAGAGTCCATCTAGTCCAGCACTCTGCTACTCGCAGTGGCCCACCAGGTGCCTTTGGGAGCTACCGTGCAGGATGTGAAAGCAATGGCCTTTGGGAGCTAACGTGCTGCTGCTGCTCCTGAGCACCTGATCTGCTCTGGCACGGTAATCTCAGATCAAGGAGGATCAAGATTGGTAGCCATAGATTGACTTCTCCTCCATAAATCTATCCAACGCCCTTTTAAAGCTATCCAGATTAGTGGCCATCGTTCTACCTCCTGTGGTATATATTCCAAACACCAATCACACGCTTGTGTGAAGAAGTGTTTCCTTTTATTAGTCCTAATTCTTCCCCATTTCTTGTTTCAATGGATTCTTGCCTCAACCCTTCCTAATGCCGCCGCCCTTTAATACAGTTCCTCATGTTGTGGTGACCCCCAACCATAAAATTATGTGCTTTCCGGCTGGAAATGTATGTGTTTCTTCTCCGGGATGGTCTTAGGTGCAACCCCTGTGTTGGTCGCTCTAATTCCCCAAAGTGGGTCACGATTGCAGGTTGAGGAAACCGCTGGTCTAGCATCTTCTCAGTTCCCTATGTTAGGGAAGAAAGACTCCTTAGCTGCTCTCTGGCAAGGTACACATCATAGACTGGATGACTCTCCACGTACATTTTCAAATTGAGGGCTAGGAGTACTTCCTCCAGTTCAGGGATGGAAAAACCAGCCTTCTTCCTGTCTCCTGAAATCATGGGAAAGGTATTGAGATACCCTCCTCTGTCCTCAAGTGAAAGCGGCGAAATTCCCTCTTTAAACAGCAAAAATGCAGAAGAAAGGGGAGTGTCCTCTGCTGAAAAGAACACGCCTGCTCTACTGAATAAAGGAAGATCAACTATGTCAATAGAAAGGCCAATCCCTACCTGACCAACGTCAGGATACTTTCAGATTCACAATTACAACTCCACAATGCAGTGTTACCGCTGAAGTACAACAGGGAATTCAGAACATCACTCTTTAAGAGGGACACGCATGCTGCAGAACATGGGAAGCTGGTTTTGCCAGCAGTAGTTAAAACTGGAATGTGGAGATTCAATAATTTTGTACACATATTTCACAGCAGTATCAGCTCCCAGCTCGAATTGGGCAAAATGTTGGAAAGTCAAGGCTAAGAAAACGCACTCCATATTGGTACTCACCATGAAGGGGTCTTCACGGTGGGGTCTCCTTTGGTGGTCGCAGGCCATCTGGTTGGGTTGTTCTCTACCCCACTCCGAGTAGGCAGGAAAAGGCTCTTTGTGACTTCCTGTCAGGTGCCTGTGGTGCTGCTGCCCCAGTATCTGACCAGCCGAGCAGAATGACGTACAACAGTAACAAAAATACACAACAAGCAACACCACAGCTCTGACACCGTATAACAACAGGAAACTAACAACTTCCAATATGAGGGGAAAACAAAGAGCCCCAACTACAAAACAGGCTTAGTACTAATAGAACTGCTCTCTCGGAAAAAAATGAAGGGTGGGCCCAGATGGCCTGCGACCACCAAAGGAGAAGACCCCTTCACGGTGAGTACCAATGGGTCGTTCTCCCTGGTGGTAGCAGGCCATCTGGTTGGGAACTTCCCAAGCAGTGCCCTCATAAAAAAGGGGAGGGTTCATTGCTCCCCGATGATGTGCTCCAGCACTCTCCTCCCTCCGGCGAGGCCTGTACGGCATCTATGGATGCCAGCTTCTATAGTGTCTTAACGGCGATCTAAGGCGAAGCTTCCAAGTGGCTGCCTTACATATCTGTTCCAGAGGGATGTCAAGTAAGGCGGTACTGCGTGGCACAACTCCTGGTAGAATGAGTTGTGACCTGAAAGGGGGGAGGAAGCCCCTTGTACCTTATGGGCTTCCAATATGCAAGCCTTAATGTTTGAACTAACAGCCACCGCAGACATGGGCTCTCCCACCTTGGGTGTGGGCCTATATTAATGAACAACAGAGCCCTCGGACTTTACTTAATTTGTTCAGTCCGCAGGGAGAAAAGGCCTTCAGTGAACGCCTCACATCCAGATTAGCCAAAGCCTCTCCCTGGGGTGAGAGGGGTTAGGACAAAAGTTGGGCAAGACCACACCTCCCCTGGAAGGAGTATTTTTAAAACCTGGATGCCACTTTTAGTCTAAAAGTGGGGCTTCGAAGCTTGAGCACTACCCTGCTCCAGAAAGAACCAGCATAGATTTTACATTGGAAGACAGGGCCTCTAATTTCCTATACCCGCCTAGCCGCAGGTGATATTGCTACAAGGAACAACAGCTTCATGCGGCCACCCTCAGGTGTATGGACTGGACGGCTCGAAAGGTGACTCTGGTTAGGGCGCCCAATACCACGCGGAAGACGCCAAGTGGGGGAACGATGCTGCACCGGGCTGGGACTGGGCAACCCCTTGAGGAATCTTTAGGTATCCGGGTGCCTGCGATGGGAAACCCCTGGAACCCTCCGGTGAAGCACTCGTAGCCAATGCTGCTAATCAATGGCGACGTAAGGTGGAGCCCCTCAAAACCAGATTTGAAATCCTCTCCTGCAGAAAAAATCCAGGATAGATGCTAGGGAAGGCAATTCGGGATCTCTGTCTTTTCTGCACGGCACCACCAAGACAAAAAGCTTTCCAGGAGTGAGTCATAAATTCTTATGGTGGACTTCCTCCTTTGCTGCTAAAATGGTGTTAACCACCCCCTTAGGAGTACCCCCTTCTTTAACAATCGCCGCTCAAGAGCCATTGCGGTTAACTTTAGCCACCCTGGGTCTGATGTGAACAGCGGGCCTCCTGAGAGAGGAGGTCTGGGATTATCGGCAAGGGCAGGGCGTAAGCATGGAAAGTTGTCTGAGCACTGAATACCACGATCTTCTGGGCCAGTCCGGGGCCACTCAGCACTCAGCTCCCCTCCTGTGAAGAACAGGGAGCGGGGGAAAGGTAATACAGGAGGCCCTCCAGCCACTGTGTTAGAAAGGCATCCGCCGCCGCCGCCTTCAAGGATGGTGTAAAATCTGGTGAAAAAAAAGTCCCGAAGCCGATAGCATTGGATGGGGATACAAAGAGGTCGTGACCGGACACTTTCTCCCAAACGTGCTCCTGGATCCACTGGAATATTCTCCGGTTTCAGCTTCCACTCGGAGCTGGAAAGTGCAGTCCGACTGAAGCCAGTCCCGCCTCGGTAAGTTCAAAAAAAAAGTCCGCTTAACATGCTCGGCTCGACAGAGACGCTAGGGATGGAGTTCCGCCCCATGAAATCACCCGGAATGCCTTCCCTGTGTAGGCCGGAGTAACCTGGACCTCCCTGCGTGGTTGATATAACACTTTGCCGCATATATTGTCCCCAGGTGATGTATCACCAATAATGCGTGCTTCCGCGAGGACCCGTTGTTTGAATGCCTTGAGGGCCATCAGCACAGCCTTGACTTCTCAGGGATGTTGGATCGGGCAGACCAGCTTGTGATTGGGACCAGGTGCCCCTGGAGCCAGGTGAGAGTCCAGTTTGGCACTCCCAGCCGGACAACAGACTGGCGCCTGAGAAGATGTGTGGGCCTGCTGTGAGGGTGCAAAGATCTTGTTCCCTTTGTCTAAGGTTGGGCGCAAGACAGTCCACCACTTTGAGACCGGTGTGTCGAAGTTGCTAGAGGAAGAGACAATTTCGCCGCATCTCTCTTCAAAATAATTTGTTTGGCATACGGACGCAGGGAAGGCCTGGAGAGTAATCTGGCATACGGGCCGGACCCCACTGAATGAGGTCCATGGTGTGGACAAAAGTGAGGCCCAAGAGGCTTCTGCCAGCTGCAGAAGGGTGGTCAGCCCTGGCTCGAAAAAAATCCTTAGGCTCGCACCTCCTGGATGTGCTGGGCTTTTGCCAACGGGAACAAAGAGAGGGAGCATGTGTCCGTATCGCATCAGCTACACGAAAGATGTTCAACGCATTTGTTGGGACCTGGGATCAACGTGCTCTTCTCTTTGTTGGATTACAAACTCCGCGTTCTGACAGCAAACCTGTTGAACTGGTCCTGGCCACATCCCTGACTGCCTGGCTCTTCTGACAGAGACTCCGATGAGGAGGTCAGTCGAGATAGGGGTGAATATGCACCCCTTGACCTCGAGCAACGAAGATTGGCGATCAGGGACTTTGGTGAACACCCTGGGCGAGGTGGCTAGCCCTAAGGGCAGTGGGCTACATACTGAAAGTGGGAGGTCCCCACTGCAAACCTGAGAAATCGATGGTGGCCCGGTGGATAGGTATGTACAGGTATGCGCCCGCCAGATCCAAGCGATGTTAGAAAGTCTCTCATGCATGGGCCGGCTAACTGTCAGACCTAAGTGTTTCCATGACCGTGAAACGGAACTCCCGCGTGGAGATACTGATTTACATGTTTTAGGTTGAGGATAGCTCTGACGCCCCCGCTCTTTTTTTGGGGATCGGTGAAAAATGTGAGTAAACTCCCATCCCCCTGCTGGTGGCGCTTGTACTGGCTCTATGGCCTTGATGGCCAGCAGGTGTTCTGATAAGCTATTCTCAATCTGTCTGCCCTGGTCCATGCTTCGCTGCCACTGGGGAGGGGAGTAGAAATCTGGGTTTTTGGGAAAATTTTGAATTCCAGGGAATAGCCAGTGGAAACTATTTCCCTGATCCAATGATCGACGTATGCCCCTTCCCAAAGATGACTGAAGGAGCCGTAATCACAATATCGGGACTTGGGCGCAGTCACGCCTTGGTTTCCATTGCCAGTGGAGTCAGCACGAAAGGGTTTTGCCAGAATTTGTTGGAGTCTCCGAAAAGTCCTAGTCTCTTTCGGAAATCGACGACTGAGACTGCTCCTCGGCCTGATCTCTTTTTATGATCTCGCTGACTGGACGCAAAAGGAGGGGCGAAAAGATCTAAAGCTGGCCGTGGGTTTGGCGTGGTGAACCTAGGGACGGTCTCGCCTCTTACCGGAACGCCAGGCATGGCTTTTTTTTTTTTTTTTTATGATCTTTGGTCTCCTACAAGGACCTTTGTCAAGTTCTGACCCAAAAAGAGTCCCGGGCCTTCAAAATCAAAAGCTGGACACTCCACTGTTTTGGATAGCGCGGTCAGCCTGCCATGGCTTTAACCAGAGCAGTCTACGTGACACAGCCGCAGAGGCCATGATGCGGGAGGTGACCAAGAAACCACCTAAGGTGGGGTCCGCTAATGGCGAAGGGCGAAGTCGCCATAATCACCCCCCCTCTCAACTCCCTCCCCTTATTTGCGGTTTATTTATTTATTTATATTATTCGGTTTGTAGGTCGCCTCTTCCCAAGGCTCGGAGGCGGCTTCCAACATGGTGGCTGTTCTCCCACAGCAAACTCAACAACACAAATTTTAACACTCTTAAAACCAGCAGCAGTCACATAATTTTAAAACAACTTAACAATATAGCTGTTCAAACAGTTCAATCAGCTTGAACAATTCAACGGTCTGAACAGTTTTAAAAACAGCTTAAAACAGTTTAAAACAGTTTAAGGCAGGTGCCTCATTCCCAAGGCTAAAAGTGAGGAAAATAAGCATAGTAGAGGAAAGAAGGGAGGGAGGGAAAACGGCGGGCCCAGATGGAATCAACAGTGGCCCGACCGAGGTGACAAAGCGATGGAAAATGGCAACCTCGGGTTTTGAAGTCTCTAATATTTCAGTGGGGCAATAAAACCGCCGCCAGCCTCCCCGAAGGCCCGGGTGGAATAGCTCTGTTTTGCAGGCCCCATGGGCGGAACTCGCGAGGGCCCTCGAACTGATGGAGGTAGGGCATTCCATTCAGGCAGGGCCAGAGTCAGAAAGGCCCTGGCCCGGGTCTGCGCCAGCCGCATCGTCATGCGGTGCTAGGGGTCACCAGCAGTTCGGCTTTCAATCCGCTGAGCTTTAGGCCTGGCAACGTGGGGACATAAGGGGTGATGCCGTCCCATTCTGAGGGGATATCGCTGGAGGAGGCGCTGCCAAAACCAGATGTAATGGTGGCTCTGGACACCGGCATTGCGGGCTTATGAATTTTATGGAAGCTGCCATAGCAGCTCTTCATGCACTCCCATGGCGGAGGTTGTGTTCCTCGCCTTCTACGGTCTATGGGATCTCTTTCACGCTTCCCCCCCCTTCCCCATCCCCGACACTAGTCCTACTTCTTCTGGAGTGGAGGGTGGAGATGGGGCCGCCGACCAGAGGGGTTCTGACCAGTCTCGAGAAAACTCAGGAGCTAGTGGGGTATAGCTTTTTGTAAATCGGGGAAAACCCCTGCTGGAAGTTGGGCGCCCATTCCTTTCTGAATTCCATGGCGGACAAATAACTCAGGCAATGGAAAGAACTGGGTGGCTTCGCCCCTCAGCACGGAAAAAAATGGTTGAAGTCTCCTCTTTAAGCAGCCCTTAACGGGCTTGGAGGAGGCTGGGGCGTTGGGATCAATAGCTTCCTCAGAATCAGTCAAATCCAAGGCTGCAATCGTCTTAGCTAGAAGGGTAGGAAGCTGCTCTACTTTAAATAGCCTATGACTTTGATCAGCCTGTTCTACTGGCTGGTTTTCTCCCTCAGAGAAATGGTCTGAGTCAAATTCCACCTCCCCCTCACTGAGGAGGCATGGCCCCTCAGAGTCGTGAGGGTGATGGTTAGTCTGGGGCTGGCTGTCTCCGCCGAGACCTAGATCGCGATCTGGAGGGAGACCTCTCTTCACGCCTGCATGAAAGTGAAGGTGCGGCTTGGAGACGCTTCGACCTACTGTCTGGTCTATGGAGGCCTGGAGCAGCTGCTACTTAGTTGCTGAGGCGCTAGAAGGGCACTCCAATCAGTGGGAAGCGCTGTCCCGGGAGCCACCTCTCCCCGCAGAATGGCGCTGCCCGACTGACCTGGCGGTGGGGGTTCCTCCGGGCCCCAGAAGCTTATCCTGACCAAGAACCGGAGCGACAGCTGAAGCCAACCCGCAGGGACGGGGTGGTAATAAGGCATTTCCCTGCTTATCCCTCCCCGGTCCGCCGTTAAGCGCCTATGTCAGCATCGGCGCGTCTTTTCGCGGCCTACACGGTCCGCAACTCCCCGTCGCGATGGGGCCCTGCTGGAAAGTGCGCACCAGTCTTCGAGCTGCCGGGCCCGGGAGTGAGATGGAGCCCGCCGCCCAGCCCCCCGCTGGGCTATTGCAAGCAGCTCAAGGGAACCGACTCCTTTTCAGCCCATCGGGGTTTGTGCGATGGAAAGGTGCTTTCGATCCGAAGCCGTAAGAAGCGGGACCTAGTGTTCTCTCAACCGCGAGAGCCGGGCAGAAACAAAGTCCTCTGTGGAGAAAATGGGCTGCCAAGTCGCCATATCTTCTTCCTCTCAGCCGTTTTTTGGCGGGGAACACAGGGGAGAGGGAAGGGAGAGGCTTAATTAGACGACAATAGGACCAACCTGGCTACTAACAGCACACGATACAAGTAAAACTCTTTACAACACAAACAACACAAACAAAGGGAATGTAAGAAAAGGTAATTGCTGAGATCCAGCAAGGAGCCTTGTCGAAGTTAAGCTGCCTACTCTGATCGAGAGGCAGAAAAAGGAAGATGCACTGGGGCAGCAGCACCACAGGCACCTGACAGGAAGTCACAAAGAGCCTTTTCCTGCCTACTCGGAGTGGGGTAGAGAACAACCCAACCAGATGGCCTGCTACCACCAGGGAGAACAAAAACATACCTGCTATGGCGAGCTTCGCTGTTCTGCTTACAATCGTCCCCAGGCTTTCCAGCCAGCCATCGCATTACACACTGATAAATGCCCCTCGTCCGGGTTTATTGTGCTTTCTGCGGTGCACCACACCTCGCTTTATTAATAGAGACCCATCTGGTAGCAGCTGGCGTCTGTCGTCCGACACCAAGTTCAAGAAAGTCCCGTCTTTTTTCCATTCGATTTCTTTTTTTTTGGAGAAGACTCCTCGCGATGATAAGCTCCGAACAGTTCAGGATGACAGAAGCTGCTCTGATGGACAGAGTGTCCGCTGGCTCCACAGTAAAATAAAACGGAGTGAAAGTCCTCACGCTGGGTCCTGTAGGCCGCAAGGAAAACAAAACACTTGTTTTAGAGCTGCCCGAGAATTCTGTTTCATTAATACATCTCCAACGTGCTCTTCTGCTCTAGATCAGTCTAGATCAGTAGTTGGGAACACTGGCCAAACGCCAAGATCGTCTGCTCTTACCGGCAACATTTGACTTTTCCTTTGAACACGTACTACCCTGTTTCCCTGAATATAAGACATACCCTGAAAATAAGACGTAGTAAAGGTTTTGCTGAAGTGCAAAATATAGGCATCCCCCGAAAGTAAGACGTAGCTAAGTTTTTGTTTGGAAGCATGCCCGACGAACAGAACACAGAAAAATAAGACATCCCCTGAAAATAAGACATAGTGCATCTTTTGGAGCAAAAATTAATATAAGACACTGTCTTATTTTCGGGGAAACACGGTAGTACAAAGATCAACTGCAGTTTTACGAAAACGTTATATTTTAAAATGACATGTAAACCCAGTATTTTTAACCTCTTGCTAACTGAGTTGGTAACATCTATGTCGTACATTCAGTTAAAGGATGTTATCCTGTATAAAAGGAGGCAGGTAAAACTCGAACAAGTTGTAAAGTAAAAGTAATTGCATCATGAACAGCAAATTGCATCAAAGGTATTCCTTTGAAATAATAGATTGCGGCACTACAAAAATTTGTTTCCAAACTCCACACACACACACACGCGCGCACACACACACCCCTACCTCTTGGCTGACAAAAATTACAATAAATGTACCAATGCAGCATGGGATGCCACAATTCTATTAACTACACATCCCCTTGGCTTTGGGGAATTCCTGGAAATGTTTCTCTTCTAGAAAATTTCTGGAAAATCTCTAGCCATGATATATAAATAAATACACTTTGCAGATGCCAGGGGCAAAGACTTGACTGCAATCATGTTCCTATAGCTGTCTTAAAAAAAATCCAACAAACCCCTGTTTGCCCTCAAGGAGACATATGGCTCATTGGCCAATCCAGCAAGACAAGGTTTATGGTTTTATGAGTAATCTATAGGCTTAGTTCTCCCTCTAGCTAAAGGGATTTGACTAAATCTAACACATAATAGTTTAATACACACATGACCTGCATCGTTCCTAGAAGTGCTTTGTCAACCAAAAAGGTTGTCCAGCTAACCGGAAGCAGGGCCTTTTCAGTCTTAGCCCCAGCCTGAAGGGGCCAGGGTCCCAAGGGGTACTTAGTAAATGCCTGCAGTACTTGTGTGGAGTTATTAAGCTTAACGTTGAGAATCTGTTTAGATGTTTTATACTGCTGGAGTGGAAGCCCTCAGAGAAACGGAAACTGGGTGACTCCGACAGCAAGGGAGACAGGGAAGTGGGAAAAGCATTATCCTGCCCACATATCCTGGCAAAAGGGGTGGAAATGTATCTGGTAAGTGACAGGTATCCTGGTACCTTGATTGACAGGTAATGAATGTATCCTGAGTACCTTGATGTATCTGGTACCTTGATGACAGGTAATGATGATAGATGCAAAGAGCAATCAAGGCAAGAGAGAGAGGAGCAGTTTTGTCTTGAACAAACTTAAGGTGGCAATTTTTAAAAATCTAAGCGGTTGTATCAGGCAGGAAGCTCGAGCTACAGGCCATTTTTCTGAAAAGCTTTCCTTACAGTGTTAATGCAAAGTAAATCCAATATTGTGGAGTATCCCCATCCCGTACCATTGTCATTTCAGGTAAATCCACCATGAATAGAAATAAGAAGTAATTCTGCCCCCCAACCCCCAAATCTCTTTTAAACAGACTCTTTTAACATTTTTGTGCAAGATACCTCATAATTCTATGAAAAGGGAATTATACACACACTTGTGAAGGCGTTATAGGATTATTCCTTTACATGAGTAGAAGATTAAAGAGGACATAAGACCAAACTGATGGTCATAAGCTTCAATTCCTGTCTTCTGCCTAAAATTATGTTCAATTTTGTTGTATAGTAGCAATTTATAGCAAGAGGAATGACAACTCAAATAGGTAAACCTACTAGTATTGCAATTCTCAGATGTGCCCCTGGCTTGGGTTTTTATTGTATGCTTATTTATCAAATGTGGAAGGCGGGGCATTTTAAACTGTTCCTCCACCGAATATTGCTTTCCATGCCACTTATCCAGGAAGTAAAAAGACTTTCACAAACCCTAGTTTGCTTTCTTTCTAACCTGCCAAAGAATCCAGCCACGTACGGACATACAGATGGACAGGGCATTATGCATATGTCAGTGTGCATGAAAACTTTCACAAACTGAGAATAAAAAGGAAGAAAAAACTGTATACCAGATATATTATGATGTACTGGCAAGCAGGTTTCAAAGAGGGGCTACTATCTACGGAGCCGTTTCATGCGCTTCTCAGCTTAACCTTGCAGAGTAACACCAAGCTTCATAGCCAATACTACTATACTGGCATTTTGAACTTGCCAGTATAGAACTTGCCAGATTTCACATATTGTTGATGCAGAGGCCGTGTTAACATCTGAACTTGGGGGAGAGGGGGTGAACTTTTCCTGAAGATCTTCCAGAAAAAGAGAAAGGATTCTTGAAATGTGTCTGAGATGGGGGAGGGACGCATTCGAGCACCTATATTTCTCTTCCGGCGCAATCTCTCGAATACAGCTCTTTCTCCCCCTCTTACCCAAACAGTTCTATTTTACTAGGGGAGGAGAGAGAGTTTGAAAATCAGATTTCCCTCATCTAGTTTCGAGCATAATCTTTCAACCATTAAATGTGCACAGTTCATGACACCTTCTCCTTTATGAACCCAAAGCCTACTACACTACACCACACACATGAACTGATCACTGAATGGGAGCATTAAATTTGGTGCCATTTATTTAAGATGGAACTTGTTAATACCAGCAATTGGGGGGGGGGGGTATCATGTCAATAAGTTACAAAAATGTTGCCATTTTAGTAAAGTTTCATCATATTACTGAGAATTTTTAATGTTTTACTGTTTTTAATGTTTTACTTTGGATTTATTGTTTTAATGATTATTGTGGATTTTTAATGTTTTAATTGAACTGCAATGTATTGTTTCTGTTTATATTTTAGGGACCTGATTTGAGACCCCAATGGGCAGAAAAGCTAGATTAAATGTCACCCTATAGAAACTCCTAGGTTGTCCTTAGACTAGGACCATTCCTTGCTGGCAGGGTCTGATGGGATTTGTTGTCCATGAACATCTGGAGAGCCGCAGGTTGCAGACCTCTGGACTAGTAACACACAGCCTAGCATACCTCAGAGTTGTTGGAAAGGTGAAAGGAAGGAGGGGAAATCCAGCAGCTACTTGAAGAAAGGACAGATTTTTTAAAAAATGTGACAAATACTGCAGCTGCGAAAACAAATACAAAATAAAACAAATTGACAAATTCAGAATATGTATTAGTAATTCTTAAAAGCATGGTTTTATTAAGACTATAGTTTGACAAAATCCCACAAAAATGAAGGAACTCACACAAAACCATCTAATCCTTGGTGAAAGAAACAAAGGTTGTACCGACCGAGTACCCTGAGAAGGGAAGTATTGGTCCTTTTCCATCTGGCGATGGATTTACAAATCAGCATGCTTCTGTTTTTCAAAAGAAAGCTCTCCTGACAAGCACAGCGGCTCAGAAAGTTGTGGCTTTAAAAAAAAAAGAAGAGGCTGTCTATGGGTAGATGCCCTTTTATAATACCAATGAAGCATATGACATTGATTGAGTGCTAATTGCCTAGGATACCAGGATAAACGTGCAGCCTCTCCCTCTTCTCCTTAACAAGGGAAATTATGGTTTTCAATAGAGAACTCTGTAGGGGTGGCTCAGAAGCACGTTCTTTAATTAGAGCCGAGAAACCTAAACACAGGTTGTCAATTTTCAGACAGGACAGATTTAGCTGTTGGCGAAAAAAGAACAACGCTCTGGTTTGGGGGGCTCCTGGTGCTTTTCTGTGTCGTGAAATTAAAAATCACAAGTGCAAAAGTTTCTGAAGGTTGTTTTACAATTATCCTTTGCCAATAGAATATTAATTGAATATCATTGCATTTTGGCATTCCCTAATACTGATGACGCTTCCATCACCAAAACTCCACTGAAGGAAGAAATTACCGGTGGGTTCCCTTTTAAAAGTTACATAGATTATTCACCTATCAGTCTTAAGTACAAATCATGTGACAAAACTGGAAATGGGATTTTTCACCCGCTATGTTCTTTAAATTCTGCTGTTTACCTTGCACGAAGAATAAGGGAGACATAATTGGGGAGGAAATCAAAACACTCACAGCCACTACTGACTGAAGTGAAATGAGTATATTTGGTGCAAACAATCCAGCGACAAAAAGGTGTTGAAGGTGGTGGTGGTGGTGGGTTAGGATTTTTAAAATATATATTTTCAATATGACCCAAAAATACAAACACAAAAGGTGTGTGTATCTTTTTAAAATATCACACAAAACCCTGAGGCTCTGCCTCTACTGGGCTCCCGGGTGATTCTTCGGGTCGCCGCCCTAGTGCCCTCCGCCGCTGACCTGCCAAAATTTTCCGGTGGCAGGGAGAAGGAGCGCGAAAACGAGTGCTGAGCGGCCATTTTAAGGTAGGTGTACGGGGATAGAACTACACAGGGGGAATGATGAACACTAAACGAAGACTTGGGAGGGAACACAGGTGGAGAGGGAGACCACAGGACTTACACTTAAACTCTAGACACAAGACTGACAAAGAAAACGAAGAAACGAGAACTATTGTGTCAAATTGCTTGGAGCCCTAAACAAGCACTGCTCTCCCTGCTGAGGCAGGAAAAATACTCGATCTAAGATGGATGCCCAAGCCTTCTACAGGAAGTGGCAACTTTGAGTTCCTGCCTCCCTGAGAATGGGTTGGGAAATCACCCATCCAAGATGCCCGATATCGCCTCCAGGAGAAGGTGAGTGAACAAGTGGTAGCGGGGAAACTTCAGGGATTCCTGAACGAAGGCGATCGGTCCACTGGTAGACTTACCCTGAGGGGGCCTTCTCCTGGCGGGCGACGAGGGCATCCTGATTGGGTGATTCCCAACTCATTCTCAGGGAGGCAGGACGAAGTTTGATGTCACTTCCTGTAGATGGGTTGGGCACACCCCTTTGGCCCCAGTATTGGAGTAACGTAGTAGTAGAAAAAGAGAAAACTGTACAACACGTGAATATAACAGGAAGCTTAACTAACCATAACATGGGAGTAACAATGAAGGAACTGACATTGCGCTGTGTCTATGATACAACATAGAGTCTAATTGACTTATCCATTGAATCTCTAACTAGAAGGGTCGACTGACCCCAGTTTGGGGACTGTCTAGTCCAGATGTTCTGTTAAGTTAGGTGTGGTGTGTTGGAGTCCTATGTGGATTAATTGAATATTTTGGGAGGAGCCAGGATGCCCTAGGAGAGTATTGCATCAGGAGAAGGCCCCCCCTCAGGAGTGGGAGTCTACCAGTGGACCCGTTCTCCTGGGAAGTGAGGCTCAGGCATCCTGATTGGGGCCTCTGAGCATTATCCCCATAAGGTGGAGTTATTCACCAAAAATATGCTCCTAGAGACTCTGTGACCAAAAGCGGCCTGTTGTCAGCTAGTGACTGTAGCCTATGAGTGTTTAATGAATGGCTGATGGAGGACCAAGTAGCTGCTTTACATACTTCCTCCCACTGGTATGAGCTTAGATCTAAGTGCTGCATTAGCTCTTGCGCTTCATCGTGGAATGTGCCGTGATTCCTGGAGGTATGGGTATGTTTACTGATCTGTATGCTTCTACAATGCAAGATCTGATTGTTGTGCTGATAGCAGCGTGTGACATTTGTGCTCCCAGGTTAGGTGCGGACACATTAATTAGGAGTGATTCTGTCTTCCTAATATGTTCTGTGCGAATGATGTAAGCTTTGAGACCCTCCTAACATCTAAGGTGTGCCACAGAAATTTCCTTAGGGTGTTTTGGTGAAGGGAAGAAATTAGGAAGCACAATTTCTTGTTTTAGATGGAATGGAGCGCCAACTTTTGGCATGAATGTTGGGTCTAGACGCATATCCACCACCTTGTTTTATGGAACACACACAGTTGAGAGTTTATCGATAAAGGCCCTTAGTTCAGAAAATTCTTCTGGCCAGAGGTGATGGCGACTAAGAAAAGTAATTTTTCATGCGGAGCCATTTGGCGTGAACGGATTGGATTGGTTCAAAAGGAGGTTTGGTGAGTGCGTTCAAAACTAAGTTCAGTTTCCATGATGGGGAAAGTGGTGAAGAAGGACTGAGTGGCTGTTTTGGCCGAACTCCTTTTTAAGCGATGATACTATGTCCGGATGTCTTGATCACGGTACCCCTTGTAAAGGCGATTTGAGACCGTGCAGCTAAAGCGGGCTACCACCATCTCTTGAGTATTTAGCACTTCTAGAGGCCCCTCTGGAAGCCCCCCTGAAGGAAGGCTAGCACCTGTGCGACTTTGGGGATTACCGGGTCTGTATTGTTGGACTTGGCCCATGTTACGAATGTTTTCCGCGAAATTAAATAGATGCGTAAGGTGGACGGGCCACGTGAGGCCACTATGGTGGCTATTACCTTGTTGGAGTAACGCTTCTTCTTTAAAGCTGCGCGTTCAAGTACCATCTTGAGTTAAGCGAAACCAGCTAGGGTCTGGGTGATAGGCCGGGCCCTGAGACAGCATGTTTGGAGGTGCTAGGAGTAGAAAGAGCGGTTGACGCTGGAGAGTTGCAGAATGGAAGAAAACCGTGACCGTCTTGGCCACCAAGGAGCCACTAGTATGACCTCTGCCTTCTCCCTCCAGATTTTTCTCAGGAGTTTGGGGATGATGGGAAAGGGAGGGAAGGCATAAAGAAGAGTCTGAGGCCAAGGAGAGGTCAATGCGTCTGTCGCCGCTGCCCTGTGATGGTGGTATCTGGTGAAGAACGTTGGCAGCTGGTGGTTCTTTTCTGAGGCGAACAGGTCGACCTCTGGGGTACCGAATCGTTGGGCGATCAGTTGGAAGATTGAGGGGTGTAGCATCCACTCCGCTTCCATGACCGTCTGTCTGCTCAGCCAGTCGGCCTCGACATTTAGGTTCCCCTTGATGTGTTCTGAGGAGAGGGAGCTGAGGTTGGATTCTGCCCAGTTGAGGATATGGAGGGACTCCTGGTAGAGACGGCGGGATCGTGACCCTCCCTGATTGTTGATGTGGGCTTTTGTCGCCACATTGTCCGTTCTCAGTAAGACGTGTCGTCCCTGTATGAGGGGTCGGAAGTGAAGGAGAGCCAAGCGTGCTGCCCTCATCTCTAGCAGGTTGATAGGGAGTTTGGACTGAGTAGGAGTCCATGTGCCCTGGGCGATGTTGTCTTGAAGGTGTGCTCCCCAGCCTCTGAGGCTGGCATCCGTGAAGATTTGGAGCCTGTCTCCGTGTAGGTAGACCTTGCCTGTTAGAAGGTTCTTGAGGTGTGTCCACCACCTTAGGCTGCGTCGGAGGTCTGGAGGAATCGATAGCATTTTGTTGGTCTTCCGCATGATGAGGCCTTGGTAAGGGCGTAGGAATTTCTGAAGGGTTCTGGCGTGAAGACGACCCCATTGCAACATATCTATGATCGATATGAAGAGCCCCATCAGTTTGGCTAGTTGAAGAAGAGAAACTGTTTTGGCTGAAAGGATGGTCACTGTCAGACGCTGGATCTTGAGGGCCTTGGCGTGAGGGATGAAGAGGGTGTTCAGACGTGTGTCTATTACTGCTCCGAGGTGTTCCATGCGTGTAGAGGGGATGGTGGAGCTTTTCTGCAAGTTTACTAAGAAACCATGCGCATTGAGACAGTCGATGACCTTGTTCAGGTCCGCCTCGGCTCTTTCCCGGGACTCTGATCGGATTAAGATGTCGTCCAGGTAAGGGTGGACGTGGATGGTTTGTTCCCGGAGACTCATGATGGGAGCGAGGAGGACTTTTGTGAACACACGGGGCGAAGTGGCGAGCCCGAATGGGAGAGCTTTGTACTGGAAGTGTTGCTTTCCTACTGCGAACCTCAGAAAGGACCGATGCCGTGGATTTATGGGGACATGGAGGTACGCTTCGGTGAGATCCAGTGAGGTGAGGAAGTCCCCCGGCCGGAGGTTCTCTACCGTGGATCTCAGGGTCTCCATTTTGAAACGTCGCAAGCGAATGTGTCTGTTTACGTACCGAAGATTTAAGATGGCTCGCCAGTCCCCGTTCCTCTTTGGCACGGTAAAGAAATGGGAGTAAATTCCGGATCCACGCTCTGAAGTCGGTACTGGCTCTATGGCCTGGATTTTGAGAAGGTGTTGAATGGCCCGCTGTGTTCTGAGTCTCTTTTGTTGATTGCGGTGGACCGGGAAGGCTTGAAAGCGAGGATTTGGAATGTAGGAGAACTCTATTAGGTAGCCGGTGGAGACCACCTCTGAGGTCCAACGGTCGACGTGATTTCCCGTCCATGATTGTTGGAAGTGCTGCAGACGGGCGCCGACCGGGATATCGTGATAGTCACTGTTTGGTGGAACGATCTGGTTGGAAGGATTTTCCGCCCCTACCCTGTCTGTAGTTGTTGGTACGAAAGGAAGAATTATTACTGTTGTAATTATTGGTGTTTCGCCTGCGGAAGGTATTGGAAGGAGTCCATCTTTTTCCGTCCCTAGGGGCTCTAGCAAGTGTTTTTTGAGATCGGAACGTGGTGTAGGGTTTGAAGGAAGAGCCCTGTTCGGACCTGACATACCTAGGCATGGACTTCTTATTTCCTTTAGACTCAACCAGGACGGCATCCAGTTCTGGGCCAAATAAGCGTGACCCATGATAGTCATAGGTGGACACGACCTGTTTAGATTGGAAATCTGCTTGCCATGCACGGAGCCAGGCTTGCCTTCTAACAACTACTCCTAGGGCAAGGGCTCTGGAGACTAACAGGAGGGCATCAAAGGTAGAATCTGCCCAGTATGAGACAGCCATTAACATCCTTTCCATGCCCTCTCTGATGCCGCGATGTTCGGCGGGAATTATCTCCAGGATGCGGCGTGCCCAAACGATGGCGGCCCTGCCCATGGTGGCTGAGGAAGCCAAGACTCTGGTGGAAAGGGCTAATCTATCATGTAACCTTTTGAGGGTGACGTCTCCCTTTCGGTCAGAGGCGTCTTTTAAGGTGCCTTGTCCGTCTTTAGTGACTAGGCCCCCTGATTGTAGGGTGACCACAGGGGCGTCAACTAGAGGAGTTTGAATCATGGCTTGGACATGGTCCGGCAGCACATACATTTTCTTCAGAAGTGAGGGATAGCTTTTGTTGATATCTAAGTGGGTCCACTCCCTCTTTATTTTTCTCTCAAAATACTCGGGGAGTGGGAGAGCACGAGGGGTTTCCTCCATGTGAGGAAAGATTTCTTTTTTGCCTTTGGGGACGCCCTTTACGGGCTTTCTAGGTCCAGAAGAAGTGGTTGGTTCTTCTGCGTCTGGGGTATCATGGAGTTCCAAAGCCGAGATGGCTTTCGCCAACAAAAGTGCCAGATTTTCCTGTTTAAAGAATCTTTGGCACTGTTCATTGGGCTCTACACTGGCATCCTCTCCCTCAGAGAAATGGTCAGAAGAATCTGCTATTTCTCCATCACTGCTACTCTCTTCTGGCAGGTTAAGGGGGTCCCTGTATGAAGTGGAGGAAGTGGGACTGTTGGATCTAGAGTCAGAACTGGATCTATTACGTCTCCTATATTTATCTCTGTTATGAGATCTGTGTCGTTCCCTGCGTTTGGATTTCTTTTTCTTGTCCCGCAAGGACATTTCCTGCCTAATGTGCTTGTTAAAAGCTTTCATTAATGCTGCAGGCGAAGAAGTGGCCCAGGCATTCATGTCGAAGAGAGATGGGGTGGTAGAGGAACCCCCTCCCCTCTCATCCCGAGCTGGCCTATGGTAAGTGGCTGGGCCCTCCGTTAGGCCATCTGTATCAGCGTTAGAGCTGTGAGCGTCTACGTCGTTGCCTGAGCCTTCCCCGTCTCCCCTCTCCGCAGAAGAGCCGGAGCGCTCTCTGCCCTGGTCGTCGTTGGTGGGTGGAGGGGAGTGCGGGGGTTGGATGGGAGCTGCGCCAGCCTCGTCCCGAGGGACGGTGGTGCTCCTAGGGGAAGGCGAAGGATTAGCGTTCTCTGGGCGGCGCGAGCGCTTTGCGGGAGCCGCATCTGCGCTGTGCGCTCTTTCTGACGCATGCGCCGTTTGGCTCCGTTTCGCGGCTTTTTTCGGCGCCTTTTTAGCGGCCGTTTTGGTTGCCGCGTCTTTCTTCCCCTTTTTGGTGTTGGGAGGGCTGCAAGTGGTGCGGGCGGAATCCGCGCGCTTTGAACCCGTGCGGGTGGAGGCTCTAGTGCCCTCTGCCGCAGACTTGGCAAAGGTGTCCGGTGGGGGGGGGGAGAAGGAGCGCATAGAGGCCATTGTGAAGAGGGCCCAGTTAAACTGCTCCTTTCCTAAGGGAGAGGCTGTGGACTAACAAACAAGGAAAAGAGACTTACAATGGGAAGACAGAGGGAAGAAACGAAGTTTTGTAGGAGAATCCTAGTTGGACTTGGAGAGACTCCAAGACCTGACCTCCCTGTCCTGAGGCAGGAACAATACTGGGGCCAAAGGGGTGTGCCCAACCCATCTACAGGAAGTGACATCAAACTTCGTCCTGCCTCCCTGAGAATGAGTTGGGAATCACCCAATCAGGATGCCCGAGCCTCGCCCCCAGGAGAATGTTTGGACCTATTCCAGTCCCCTTTTGGGCCTGGTCATGGGACTGAAACAGCTTTAATTACCCTAATGACTTGCACCAGGAGCCTGATTAGGGGACTACAATCATGTTAATTCTCCTGGACCTCTCAGGGGCTTTTGAAACCATATCATCCTTCTGGACTGCCTGTCTGGGCTATGACTGGGAGGCACCATTTTGTGATGGTTTTGGTCCTACCTCAAAGGTAGGTTTCAGAGCGTGGTGCTGGGGAACAACTGCTTCGCCCTTTGGCCTGTAGGTGTTCTAGCTTGTCCCTCATGCTTTTCAACCCCGCATGTAAACCTTCAGGGAAACACCATTCAGAGGTCTGGGCTGACCTGCCACCCATATGCAGATTCACATGGCTCTATCTCATGCTTCCAGCAGATCCCATGGAGGTTTTAGAAAGTGTGAACAGCTGGGGGAAAATCTGACCAAGGAAATAGGGTATCTCCTTTCCTGGATAGGGTTGAACTTCCTTAAAGGTGCAGGTTGCTACTGGTGCAGGTTGCTAAAGATGCTACTGGACCCAAGACTTCTGTTAGATGAACCAGGGACGAAGTGAGGGGAAAGTGCGCCCGGTGCACGCGCGTGCCGTGTGCCCCTCTAAGCCGCCGGAATGCCTGCCCTGCCCCTGGAACGCCCCCAGAACGCCTCTGTGGAGCGCCCACCCAGTTTGTCGCGCGGACCCCCCACCCCACCCCACCCCCTTGGCGCTATGCATCTGAGATAAACAGACGGAAAGAGCGGCCACGGGTGCCTTTTATCAGCTTGAGCTCTTAAGTCTGCTGCAGCCCTTCCTTGAACTTGCCACTTGAAAGAACTTGCCACTGTGGTTCATTCTCCGGTAACATATAGATGAGATTCCTGTGCTACATTCTACATGGGGTTGCCCTTGAAGAATGCCTATTCCCTTTCAAAACACATTTAGGTATCCCTCACATTCAAAATGTGCACAAGACCACAAGCAACGCACCGCTACTGTCCTCCAACAGCAGCATTTTGCCTGGCTCCCCGAAACCTCAAAAGTGATAGTAATTCCTGGAATTTTGTTCCCCTGTCTCAGCAACCCTGGATAGATGTAGGTGCCTGCAAGGAAAAAATGATCACTACAGAAACACCCTAAACTTACACATGCATCACTGACTAATTGGTTTAGATTTTGTGAGAAAATTTCCCTCTTCTAGAATATGAAGTTGTGCAGGAATAGAGGAAAGTGTACCAGTATCTGCTATTACCATTCAAAGAGCCGGAGCCTCTGATTACTGGAGGGGGGGGAGGGGGGGTTTCCTTTGAATAGGAGGGAAAGGAAGTGGCTTGTTCTCAAATGTATCTTTCCCATTACCGTTTCCCTTATGCATACACGAAGTACTTAAGGATAAAGGACCAATGGCTCAACCTTGAAGTCTTTATGTCCCCCTGCACATGACTTCGAGGCACACTGCTTTAGTTCATATAGAGCCTGTGGCCTACTCCATAATTAGTATGCAAGACCTGTACCATATTACTCAAGGAGCAGACTAGCCGTGGAAAATCTTCTCAAGATGCACTCAAACATTTACCTACGCAACTCACGAGAATAGAGTTTATTTGGGCCGTGGGATTCTTCTCTAACAGAAGCAAACTGCAATAACCATTTGCTTTCAATTGGGAAGTTTCAGGTTCCGGATAAAGATCGTTTTTGAAAACTTCCATAAGTGACCCAAGTCTACACGATCAAGACCAGAGCGGAGGGGGAAACCCCAAGACAGGCAGGAAGAAGCAAGAGTTGGAATCCAGAAACAAGACCGACTTGTGCAATGCTGTAAATCAATTTCACTTCACACTACTGTAGAACTGGAGGCGTCAAAACTAGTTGGAAACAATTCAGACTCATCAGTGACAACAAAGCAACAGGAAGCGAGACAAAGGCTGTGATTTTTCACAAAGGCTTTGTCCCCCTGTTTGCTCTGAGACGACACCACAGTCGCCAGATGGCGCCAAAATCCAATTATATTCCAAGGACCGGACTGCTCCTTCACTGGAGATCTATCAGAGCCCCTTAGCTAACAGTCCCTAATAGAGAAACTTCACTCACGACGTCAACTGATGGAATATTAGATATGAAAGTCCCATCTCTTGCATATTTTATTTCTGCATTTACATGTTAAAGGACCCATTCCAAGATCCTCACAATCAGTATCTTACATACAGTATAAGTATTGAAAACTTGCATATAAAATTTACAAAAATACACATACCAAACTCTAGGATTAATCCCAATTTTGAACGCTGCATAAACAGTTCATGAGATTACAAAGCTGCCATAAGATGTCAAACTTGCGGCCCTCCAGATATTATGGACTACAGTTCCCACCATCCCCTGCCAGCATCATGCTGGCAGGGGATGATGGGAACTGTAGTCCATAACATCTGGAGGGCCGCGAGTTTGACATCTGTACGCCAACTCTCCAGAATCTGTGTAGCTTAGCATATCTGAATGCCTCCCTCTCCCCAAATGAGAACACACCTAGGACTTTTGGCACGCAAGAATGGGCTCTGCCATTAATATAGGTCCTCTTCCCTGCTTGTGCGGGGGGATCCCAGTTGAATGACAATCGTGCAAATCATCACATACTCACAAGTTTCCAGGTAACACAATTAGCATGAACACAGCTCTGCAAAATCTGCCGGTGCAATACCAGTCACCTGTGATTGCACAAACTTTCTGCATGATCGGTACCTTCCTGTTCATCTAATAATCACTAAAATGTATCCATCCTTTTGGAGCCATCCTTTCATCAACCTGATGTTGTCTGGAGGGTAGGTGGACCACACAACCACGTAAATTAAAAAAAATCATCACCATATAGTTCCAACATAACTGGTTGCTGCTGTATTAAATCACCCCACAATTAAGCTTTTATCCACTTGGGTTTTTTTTATTCTACACTTTGTATAGTGGTATAGATTAATATTGCCTATAATCTTTTTTCCTATTTCGTCCCCATCAACTTTTCCATCTGAGTGAAATTAACAGACTGTCACAAGTTCTCTTCTGGTGATTCTATCTTTATTGGTATTATTATAAACAAAATCAATTGGAAGTGCATTTATTGCTGAGAACGCCATTTGTGCATCCCTCGCTAGAGAAACATATTTCTCTGAAGTTAATTTTTCTAGAATATTAGTTTTTGTTGGCTTGATAATGAAATATTTACTGCACTGTTTCTCCAGCGATAACCACCCTTTATAAAAACTAGGAAGAAATTTTAAATCAGAAAAATCCAATTCTTTACACAAGCTTGTAGGACAATCAATTTTGTATTAAATGAATAAAACTGACTTGCTTAACAACGTGTAACATGATCGTTTTTGTGGGTCGTACTTTATTTTGTGATTATTCTGCAAATTATTGTATCAAAGCTCTTACACCATTAATAACTGCCGGTGTGGCAGGCCATTGCTGGTAGGTGAAAAACTGTGGGAAGGGGGATGAAATGTTATTCCAGAGCTGAAGCTACAAGCAGATGGTTGACATTTTTGCTTCAGTTGGACATTATTTCAGGTTCTTCTGGGAATCCTTCAACATTGAATTAAAAGAATAAAAAAGACTACTATATGATCAACATGATTTGTTTGCTTCTTTACTGAAAATGCACTGTTTGTTTTAATCTGTACAGCTACAGATTGTGAGTCAAAGTAGCTGAAATTGAGCACACAAGATTCTTGCATTTGTACTCTCTTGGAGATGAGTGCAATCCAAGAGAGAGTTACTCCAGTCTAAGACCATTGAGCATAGACTCTCTTCTGGATTGCACTGTTAATCGCCAGGCACAAAAGAGTCCTTGAAGTTATGAGTACAGTTACTTGATTTTACATTGTATTTTAGATGGTTAGCAAATTTGGACTGACTATCAAGCTGCTTAATGGCCTGGTTTTCACTAAGAAATCATTTTCAAAAATGCTGAAACGTTTGACAATTTGATGGGAATTGAAACATTTAAATGCTGCTTTTGATTTATGGGTTCAAAATAATTTATCAAACGATACAAGCACATAATAATTTCTTTGTGGGAGAGAGACCATTTCTAGAAACATGGAGGCATAATTTTATACCCATACAGAGTTTCTTTATATTAGCTATAATATATTAGCTATAATATTACCGGTAGCTATAGTATAAAGCAAACACCCACTACAACCAGGTAGACTGCATTACTAGCCAAAGTGAGCAAGAGAAGAATAGCCATTTCTCTCCTGTAAAGAGACTCAAGGTGGCTTACAAGCTCCTTTCCCTTCCTCTCCCCACAACAGATACCTTGTGTGGTAGGTGGGGCTGAGAGAGTTCAGAGAGAACTGTGACCAGCCCAAGGTCCCCCAGCAGGAATGTAGGAGCGCAGAAACACATCTGGTTCACTACATAAGCCTCTGCTACTCACGTGGAGGAGTGGGGAAATCAAACCCGGTTCAAACCAGGCAAATTAGTATATGACTTGTTTACAATTATTGTTTAAAAGCCAGTTAAGGACAGAGATCTCAAGCAGCCTCTCTCATAATAGCCACAGAGACATGGACAAATGACCTGTGTTATAACTCACAGAAAACAACTTACACAGAAACTACCTCCATGTAGCAAAGGAGTAATTGTGAAGCAGCCAGGAAGTATGACTCCCCTCCAACAACAAAACACCAGGGGAGTTAAGTTCAAGATGAATGCAAGCGTTGTGCTTCTCGGTTAGATCTTTCCCCATTTTTACACAAGTTTTGAAAGCTGACTGAAAGATGTGCACTCAATTCATTCGCTCCTGACCAAAGGTCTGTCTGTCACACCTTGTAGTAAGGAACACACTCCCACAGGATAGAGAGCCCTGTGACAAAGGGTACGTTTAAAATACAACAGCCAAGTACAAGCCAATCTAGAACGATCCCCACTTCTCACTTAAGTGTCACCACAGTGCAGAGGTGTGCACACTCTTAAGGTGCAAACTGAATGTGAGGTGTAAAGGAGCAGCAGTGGTGGAGTGGTTAAGAGCATGTGCACTCTAATCTGGAGGAACAGGGTTTGATTCCCCGCTCTGCTGCCTGAGCTGTGGAGGCTTATCTGGGGAATTCAGATTGGCCTATACCAGGGGTAGGGAACCTGCGGCTCTCCAGATGTTCAGGAACTACA
>NC_059441.1:2221822-2249322 GCF_021028975.2 Sphaerodactylus townsendi
TTGGGTCCCACTTCCTGCTGCGACCCGACCGCATCCAGGCCAAGAAGCGGACTTCACGTTCGTTCGAGCCGGGTTCCGTCTCGGTGCTGTGACCTTCCCTGCAGGGGTTTTTTTTTCCCTTCAGTGTTTGGACACTCAAAACATTTATGTACAATTTTATTTTGTGTGTTTTTATTTTATTGTATCTTTTTTAATTAAAAAAACGGAAAAAAAAGTGTAACCTGAAGACGGACGGAAAAAAAAAAGGAGATTTGTGTTGTTTCCCACAGCCTTGACGGATGTTCGATTGCTTGTTCTGTTGTGTACAGGAACTCGTTGCCAGTGTGGGGTGTTAAGGGTTTTTATTTTTTGGTCTTTCTTTTTTTTTTTAATTTTAGCGTGTGCATCATTACATCACTTTCCAGCCGTTAATCCAAGACCTTGGGTGGGTAGGGAGGGGGGAAGTTGCATAGCTATTTGTAAGCTTTTTTTTATTTTTATATTATAAATATTAAAAAGCCTGACCAGATTCTCTCTCATCACTGTGAGATCAACTATCTGTTTGGATTGCAGTGTTAACACTGATGGACGCGTTCCTTTTTTTTTGGGGGGGGGGGGTGCAGTTTCAGTATGGCTGTGTGGGTAGGAAACGGAGCGAGACGCCGCCAAGTGGTAGGAAGTTTCATTGGCGTCCGGCAGAGCTGTCTGTCTCCTGGCGAACCAACGGAACCAAGTAATCCCAGGCAGAACGAAAGGGAATTTCCTCGATTGCCGAGTACAGGCAGTATGTCCCCAAATCATCAGAATTGTCACATAATTTATTTGGGGGGTCCTCCGGTCCCTGCCTTGTAAGCATGTGAAATGAAGTAGCTGTCATTTTTCTTGTCAGGTGGGGAAAATAGCACGAGCCAGCCTGATACCGTGGATCAAAACTTGATGCGAGCATCTTTTCCAACAGGAGGCTTTGCAACTCAGCACCTCTGGTAGCTCAGCTACACCTTCACCGAGAGCTTTCCTCTTCTCATAGCGCAGGGCCTTTCAAAGTTCAGATACTACAGTCTGCTTTAGCGGCAGGCCTTTGTTTGTTTCACGTTCCGTTTCAGACACCTGTGCCTCTTAAGATTTACACTGCGTCTCGGGTTTTATTCCATATCTTTCAACGTGCAAAGGTCAGTTGAAGATCACATAGGGGACGCCTCTCTTTGTAGCTGTGCTGCGTGCCAAAGCACAAAACCGTTGTCCTGTTCTGCTCAAGCCCACGTATGTCAATATAGAGAACATCCTGTAAGGTAAAGTGAATCCCATTTCACTGCACCAGGCTGGTTAAATGAGATCTTCAGAAGCAACCTCAGTGTTCAACCATAGTGGGGGGAAAATGTCTTGGATGGCTTCAAGGATTCGTTAAGAAACAAACACCTGCTCAAGTGCGGCTCAAGCCAGTCAGAAAGAAGCTGAAAGAATATTCCCGATCAGCTAGTTAATATTCTATTTAGTCTGGGCTATCTGCTCATTTGCTGCCCAGTTTTAATGCCCCAATATGTCCAGCATCCCCATCTTCTGGGGTGAAAATATCATGAGAGGCTGATTGTAAAAACCCCTTTCCCTGAATTGCTTAAAAGGGCTCGAGCCGGGAGGGAGCAACATTGGGTAGTCGTGTGTATGTTTTTTGTGTGACAAATTTATTGTCGAAGCCACTTTGTATCAGGGTTGGTGCTAGTGGTGTAGGTCAAAACAGCCCATCGTTTGCAGGCCTTGGATTTTTTAAAAAACTCTCACGTTAACATAATTCACGTTAATAGCAAACTCAAAAACCCCTTAGTGCAGAGAAGGAAAAACAGAACACACAAGTTTTTTTTTCTATTTGTAAAGAAATGTTAATTTTAGCCAATTATATCGCCTTACAAGATTGACCGTACTGGTTTGCATTTGTAGAGAAGAGAAAAGCAAATTCTTTCATCCCCATTAATAATTGTAACATGTGCATAACTGTTGCTGTTGCGGATCCGACGAACAACCTTTTTTTAAATAAAAAATCAAGAGTTATATTAACAGTCCAAGAGCATTAAAACTAGTCTGTGTAGGTTATTCTGTCTTCCAATTATAGCCACATCCTGAAGCCCTGGTAGAAGCTCATAAAGCACAGTATGGAATATAGTTGCCTTCATTCAAGCAAGCTTTGGGAGCAGCAGTGGCGTAGTGTTTAAGAGCAGGTGCATTCTAATCTGGAGGAACCGGGTTTGATTCCCCGTTTCCGCCTGAGCTGTGGAGGCTTACCTGGGGAATTCAAAATAGCCTGTGCACTCCCACACATGTCAGCTGGGTGACCTTGGGCTAGTCACAGTTCTTCGGAGCTCTCTCAGCCCCACCCACCTCACAGGGTGTTTGTTGTGAGGGGGGAAGGGGAAGGAGATTGTCAGCCCCTTTGAGTCTCCTACAGGAGAGAAAGGGGGGATATAAATCCAAACTCTTCTCTTCTTCTTTGGTAGAGAAAATTGGTGAGATGTTCATCATATGACCATCCTGGCATGTCTGGAAAACAGGACCTCAATTCAGGGTGAAACAGAAGTTTAGATGTTTACCTGGATCCGGTTATCAGATCTGTTTATGCATTGTGTAGTTTTAGCAGACTTTATGCGAAAGGAGAGGAGAAATCACCCCCTCTTCTTTCCCCTCGATCACAAATTGCTTCCTAATGAGGCAGGCAGGTTGAAAAGCCCAGCCTGCGTTTCAAATAGGTGCAGTGTAGTTCTCTGGGATGGGGACGATTAGAGCCAATCCAGAGCCCTGTACAATTGGGAGCGGGTTCTTCTTTTTACCAAATCTTATTTTGATAGGAAACGTTCCACACGATCCTTTTACATTGTACATAACAATGCTTTTGTTAGAGCGGATAATAAAAAGAAACTTGTATCTGTAGGGCCCTTGCTTGTGTCTGCTGGATTAAGTAGACACACGCTCTCCACTTCTAAGATGTATACATTTCTATTTTTTATCTATACCCAAAGAAATGCCATCGTGTGTTACGCAGTATTCCCGACTGGTGGGTTTTTGTGAATATAATGCTCCTTGCATAGAACACCATGAATGTCAATAATTGCCAGGAATCTGGGGAGGGGGTGGGGGATATTTTTTAAATACGAAAACAACTGTTCAAAGTTGGGTTTGTTTTGTTTTTTAAAGGTGAATCAAAAAGGAAATGTTTATTCGAGTCATTGTATAATACGTATTGCACTTTTCACATGTTAACACTGTTTTTTACATATCTTTGTGATTTTAAATTTGGGACATTGTGTATCTCTTGTAGTGTCATAGCCGAGCTGCTAACCGGCAGCTTCCTCCCGAGGAATTTTGGAAATGCAAGGAGGAAAAACACAAACCCTTTGTATATTGTTTTACAGTTTTGATGTAGGAGAACTCGGGAGGACTGCTGTAGACCCTCTACCTTTCTGTACATTTTTTTTCCTGTAGTATTTGCTGTATACGTTATAAATTTTTAATACTGTTCATGTTTATTATTTGGTATTGGACATCCAATACACTTTTTTTAATCTAATCAAATTCTCCTTTGGTCTGTAGAGTTTTCCTTTTAAGACTCTGCCCCTCGTATTTTAACAAACGAGACTCTCGCAACTGTGTACCGTGACATGCCCCCTGTTCTGCGCTGCCCCCAAGAAACAAAAAATTGGATCCTACCAGGTTCTCTGCTCGATTGCGGCCAATTCCCTTCCTGGCTTTCATCTTACTTGAATCCCCAGTTCTAGGCCTGTTTGATAATTTAAAAGGGCCAATCTTCCCTAAGCCACCAGAGGGAAAAGCTGGAAGGATCCAAAAGCAAATGTGCTCACCTTGTGTGTAAAGAACCTTTACTAATTTTTTTAAAAATAAGCAGGATTGCTGGATTTCTGGTCCATAAATGAAAAGCTACCAAGGTAAGTGATTTCCCATAGCAGCACTTGTTTTGCTGACTTTGTTAAATCAACCAAAAGAAAATCCTCAAAAGAAACTCATAACGTGATGTACAGGAGAAGCACGGGGGGATGCTGAAACCCCCCTCTTCTTTTGCTCGGACCCCTGTGCCACGATCCTATAGAACACCCCACTATCTCTAGCTTAGTTGCTGCCAGTCAGCTGGGCTGAGCAATGTTCCCTTTCTTGCAGGCTGATCTACTGAGAATAGCGCTTCATGAGACGATGTGCACACAAGTGTTCGTTCTGGATCACCAGACGCCAGTATCTGTAAGGCTGTATTTTGCTCGGTTTATCTGCCTCCGCCCATTCGGGTCCCCAGAACAGAACTCAGTCCCCAAGTCCAGCAAGTAATGGGGGTGCTTCTCTGAACTGTGCCCTTGGGATTACATCCCGTTCCAAAAGTCTGTCTGGCCTCAGATTTAAACAAGAGGCGATAAACAGATTTCTCTGCTAAAGCCCTGAAGGCCAATCTGATCTTCAGGCACCAACATGGTTGTGAGTGTCCCAAACCCTTCTGCTTGGAGTGGAAAGACAAGTGTTTTTTAAAAGCAATTACGTGAAGTAATCTGTTCTTAGAACGAGAAATCTACCTTCCTACTTCAGTGGGGATCCATTTCTCACTATGCCATGTACTTATGCCCCTTAGAACCAGAGAACGTTTCCTAACGCCGGTTTGTCCGGCTTAAGAACATAAGAACATAAGAATTAGCCTGCTGGATCAGACCAGAGTCCATCTAGTCCAGCTCTCTGCTACTCGCAGTGGCCCACCAGGTGCCTTTGGGAGCTCACGTGCAGGATGTGAAAGCAATGGACTTCTGCTGCTGCCGCTGCTCCTGAGCACCTGGTCTGCTAAGGCATTTGCAATCTGAGATCAAGGAGGATCAAGATTGGGAGCCACTTGGAGAGAAGGATAACTATGCTGTAATGTACAGGTGTCAAACAGCATGATGCTGGAAGGGGCTGATAGGAATTGTAGTCCATAACATCTGGAGGGCCGTGAGTTTGACACCTGTGCTGTAATGCCGTGGTGGCGAACCTTTGGCACTCCAGATGTTATGAACTACAATTCCCATCAGCCCCAATTGGCCATGCTGGAAGGGGCTGATAGGAATTGTAGTCCATAACATCTGGAGTGCCAAAGGTTATGCCACCACTGCTGCTCGTATCCTACCTGTAGCACGCTTTCCCTGATCAGATAATCTCTCTTTGGTTGCCTTTTCCTTGGAAGGTCTGGCCGAGTGGCCTTTAAATGAGTCCCCATGCATTGTAGCGGGCGGTGGAAAAATTCTGAAAGTTACCAGCCAACTTGTGCCAGCCTCGTCGGGTTATCAAGGCAACAGATCCTTCATTGTCTCTTCATGGTGACCCTGGACTTCCTTGCTGGTCTCCCATTGAGTTAGGGTTGACCCGGCTTAACTTCCAAAACCTGTGTGACGAGAATCTGGGCTACCCACCCAAGATCGAGGCTGTGGATTACCTGAAGGGGACGGGCTGCATCGTCCCCCTGTTTACCAGGAAGAGTGGCTCTAAGTGTTAAGTCACAATCCAGACAGGGCCATGAAGTGTGAAGAGGGTGGAATGTTATTCTACCATCCAGAAGTACAGCTTTATTGCATCCCCTCCGCCTCTCACGTTGCTACCCCAGAAGCCTGGCGGACCTCCTGACTTCCCAAACTGCCACATTCACCACAGCCCAAGATGGGATCCCTTATACAATAGAGGAGGCTGAAGGTGACAGGTCAGTTGATTGTGAGTTCTACCTGAACCCGTGCTATTTGTTATTTTTTTTTTTTTGGGGGGGGAGGGATTTAAAAAAAACCCCTCAAAGTATGCTTTTAGTAGAATCTACTCTGACCTCCACCGTTGCTAGCGCGGTCTCCTCAGAAGCGGCCACGGGATCTGGGTGAGAAGGATTCAGCGCCGTGACTGCCACCTCAGTCTCCCAAAGGAGAGAAAGGGGGGATATGAATCCAAACTCTTCTTCTTCTTCAGCCGGGCCTCTCTGGTGCTTCCTCAGTGAGCATGGTAAGGAGTTGGGTCAGGAATATTGAGGAGCAGCAGTGGCGTAGGAGGTTAAAAGCTCGTGTATCTAATCTGGAGGAACCGGGACGATTCCCAGCTCTGCCTGCCTGAGCTGTGGAGGCTTATCTGGAGAATGGACCCAGCCTGTGCACTCCGTGCACTTCAGCTGGGTGACCTTGGGCTAGTCACAGCTTCTCAGAGCTCTCTCAGCCCCACCTACCTCACAGGGTGTTTGTTGGCCCAGGGGAAGAGGCAAGGAGATTGTCAGCCCCTTTGAGTCTCCCCTGCAGGAGAGAAAGGGGGGATATAAATCCAAACTAATGTTCATCTTCTTCTGGGTTGTGGAGGCAGGAGGAGGAACCTTGCAGCACCAGGGCTACTCTGACTCCTCTCACTCCTAGGGGGGGGAAGGCGGCCTAGCACTTGGAAGCCTACCAGGAACTGTGCCACGAGGCCTCCCTGGCCTTTCCACCCCATGCTCATATTATAGCGATTCCCCTTCCAGCCTGTTTTATATCTTGGAGGTTTTTTTGAGGCTGGAGGGAAGGTGCCAACTGCTAGCAGGGCATCATGGAAGTTTCCACGTGGACCACGGTCCTTTCCCCAGTGTGATTTCTTCCTGGTGCCCTCACCTCTGCCCCAGTGCCGTCGTCAATTTGCTCTGATATGTTGTCCAAATGCAGACAGAACAGACGGATAACAGGACCACGCCGATCTCGGTGAAGCTGGAAGCTGGACGAGGAATCCCCCCCTCCCCTTTCACCTGCTAATTTTGCTGTCAGGCTGGTACATAATTAGCCCTTGTCTACCAACCATTAAGCCAGAAATGAGGTCTCAGTTATCATCCACCGCTGCGTTGTCAAGGCAACTAGCATTTTAAGTCTTCGTTTTCGTTGTAGTGGGAGAAGGCAGGGGGGATCTCGGTTGTTATTTAGGATAATGGTCTTTAATATCCAAAAGTGTCTGGCGGAGGGCAGAGGCGTGGGAGTGTGGGCAGGATTTCACACCAGACTGCTCAAGGCCACGCTGTGGAGACTCCTTGCGCGCAGTGGAAGCCCAGAAGCACTCCAAGAAGCATCTTGGTTCTCAGAACCAGCAGCTACCTTCTTACTCAGCCCTTGGTTAGGAAAGCAGCTCCCTCTCGTGGCTTTAGTGGGAAACTGGCCCGGAAGTTAGTAACTCCATCCTCAATTTTAAAAACTTGCAAAGGCACTATGGCACAAACCTGCATTCAGTGAGCTCAGCCCCTTGGTAGTTTCCACCGCAATAAAGTCAGCGGTCTTTAAGGTGCTGCTAGATCAGGGGTGGGCAACTATGGCCCTCCAGATGTTTGTGGACTACAATTCCCATCAGCCCCTGCCAGCATGGCCAATTGGCTATTTTGGCAGGGGCTGATGGGAATTGTAGTCCACAAACATCTGGAGGACCATAGTTGCCCACCCCTGTGCTAGATTCTCTTGGCGGACTAATGCCACGACCTCCTGTCTCTGGGATTTATCTTCAGCCAAAGTCATTATGTCTGGGCAGCAGAAGAACCAAATGCGAGCGTTTTGGAGACTGTAACATAGGGGTCAAACTCGCAGCCCTCCAGATGTCATGGACTACAGTTCCCATCATCCTCTGCCAGGATCCTGCTGGCAGGGGATGATGGGGACTGTAGTCCATAACATCTGGAGGGCCGCGAGTTTGACACCTGTGCCCTATCGAAATTTGTACGAACTAGTAGCTGACTCCTTTCCCACCTTGGTAGAAAAATGCTGCAGGGTGACCCATTTTACGCAAGGGCTTGTAAGCGTTGGTGGGGAAGCATCTCTGTTCCCAGCCCCTTACTCCCGTATCGGAGCACCGTGGAGTAGGGAAGGACAAGAGCCTTTGGCATGGTAGGAAGGATCATATCAAATATTTTACGAGGATGATTGAGGGACTGGAGCACCTTCCTTATGAGGAGAGGCTGCAGCATTTGGGACTCTTTAGTTTGGAGAGGGGGGCTATGATTGAAGTCTATAAAATTATGCATGGGGTAGAAAATGTTGACAGAGAGACATTTTTCTCTCTTCCTCACAATACTAGAACCAGGGGGCATCCATTGAAAATGCTGTGGGGGAAGAATTAGGACTAATAAAAGGAAACACTTCTTCACACAACGTGTGATTGGTGTTTGGAATATGCTGCCACAAGAGGTGGTGATGGCCACTCACCTGGATAGCTTTAAAAGGGGCTTGGACAGATTGATGGAGGAGAAGTCGATTTATGGCTCCCAATCTTGATCCTCTTTGATCTGAGATTGCAAATGCCTTAACAGTCCAGGTGCTCGGGAGCAACAGCTGCAGAAGGCCATTGCTTTCACCTCCTGCAGGTGAGCTCCCAAAGGCACCTGGTGGGCCACTGCGAGTAGCAGAGAGCTGGACTAGATGGACTCTGGTCTGATCCAGCTGGCTTGTTCTTACGTTATTGTGGTACCGGCAAGGTTTCCTACAGAGGAAAGAACAGCTGCAGATCAGCCAGCATATTTGCACCCAGTCCTTTCTTCTTCCTTGAGCTTAAGTGAACATAGGAGTGTTGGAAGAGGAGAGCCGCTCTCCCGCACTGTGGGATTTCCCAGAGCACCGCCGTGGTCTGGCCGTTATTGCTCCTGCTACACAGGCCTCCTGCCTGTCGTTTCCATGGAGATCCTGGAGCTTTGCAAAGATGCTGCTGCACTATGGGAATCTCCTGAAACCGCCGCAGCTGCAGGTTGGAGGAGAGACGGAGTGGCGGCTTCCATGCTGCACTCTCCTCCAGCATTAGCACCCATTCACTCGTTTATTTTGGGGAAGCCAGGCAGTTCTTCCCAAATTAGGGCACCACGTTACCCTCTCCCGACTGCAGTGGCCATCTTTAATAAATAAATAAATAAATAACATGCAGGTTTGTTTGTGTTTTTGGAGCTTCCACGGGAACCGCTGTGCAGTCCTCCCAGCTGTATTTTATCCTACTGCATTTTATCTCCTCTGGTTTGGAACTGCGATTTCCAACATGCTTGGTGAGGGTTAGGCGAACCTGCTTTCCCCTGTTCGACAACACGCTGGTTGGCCGCCCAGCAGGCATCTTGTGGAAGAGCAGGGAAACAAACCCCAGTTTGCCACACAAGAGGCGGCCACGTGTGTGGAGGAGTGGGGAATCAAACTCAATTCTCCAGGTTAAGAGTCCACCGCTCCTAACCACTGCACTAATCGGTTACTCGAGGTCATGGGTCAACTGTCACAAATTTCAATTCATGGCAGGGTTACTATAGATAATTGGAGTTACTACACATCATTTCTCATCATTCCCAATTAACAGAGGGGTTATTTCAAGTCATTAAGATTGCTATAGGTCAACTTTCACAATTTTGAATTAGTGGTAAGTTACTTGGGATCATTGGGGTCTCTATAGGTCAACTTTCCAAATTTCTAATTAGGGCAGGGGTAGCTATAGACCATCGGGGTGCCTATAGGTCTATTATCACAATTCCCAATTAATAAGCAGTTACCTGAGGTCATTGAGGTTACTATAGGTGGATTTTCATAATTTCTAATTAGTGAATGATTACTTGAAGTCATTAGAGTTACTGTTGGTCTATTTTCACAATTTCCAATTAGTTAATGGTTACCTGAGGTTAATGAGGTTACTATAGGCCAACTTGTCAAATTTTCAGTTAGCACAGGGGTAACCATAGGTCTTTGGAGTTACTGTAGGTCAGTTTTGACCATTTCCAATTAGTGAATGGTTACCTGAGGTCATTGAGGTTACTGTAGGTCAACTTTCCATATTTCTAATTAGAATAGGTAGCTATAGGTCCGTGGTGGTGAACCTTTGGCGCTCCAGATGTTATGGACTACAATTCCCATCAGCCCTGCCAGCATGGCCAATTGTAGTCCACAACATCTGGAGTGCCAAAGGTTCGCCACCACTGCTATAGGTCATCTGGGTGTCTATAGGTCATTTTTCACAATTCTCAGTTAAAAAGGGGTTACCTGAGGTCATTGGGGTTACTATAGGTCAACTTTCCAAATTTCTAATTCAGACAAGGGTAGCTTTGGGTCACTGGGGTGTCTATATGTCAATTTTCACAATTTCCAATTAGCAAGGAGTTACTTAAGGTCATTGGGGTTGATTTTCACAATTTCCAATTAGTGAGTGGTTATTTGAGGCTGTTTGAATTTTCCAAATTTTCAATTATCACAGGGGTAACTATACATATTTACTATATGTCAACTTTCACAATTTCCAATTGGCGAAAAGTCCTATAGGCCAATATTACCAACCAATTAGCGAAGGGTTACCTGAGCTCATTGGGGTTGCCATAGGGCAATTTTCATTATTTCCAATTAATGAGAGTTGTCTGAAGTCACTGTGGTTACTATAGGTCAACTTCCACCATTTCCAATTAGTGAGGGTTACTATATGCAATTTCTTGAAATTCTCAAATATTGAAACCAAAGTGGTCAAAAACACTGTGCGTGAAATGAAAAACCATTGAGCCTGCCCGTGCAGAGGCGGGATCCAACCAGTTCTCACCACTTCTCTAGAAGTGGTTACTAAGTGGTTACTAAGTGCCAAGAAGGGGTTACTAAAGCAACCTCCCTGCCCAATAGGGACTGGAGGTGCGTGTGTGCGGCGGCGCCACTGTTTGAATCCCACCACCGTCGGAACCTGTTATTAAAATTTTTGGATCCCACCACTGTGCCCATGTGCTGGAATCTTCTGTTTGTGATTTTCTAGATCTCCATCCCAACCAGATCCCACAATAACGCTTCACATTTGTGCAGAGTTTGGAGGGTTTGTTTTGGTGTAGAAAGTGCTTCACAGAAATATCATTGTGCTCTTGCAACTTTTCTGTAAGCTAGACTGGTGTTATTACCTCTCGGGTTCCGATAAGAGTGACTGAAGCCAAGAGAGAGGGCCATTCATGAGTTCATGTCAGAGCCAAGACTCAATCAGAGGGCCTCTTCTCACGGCTGTGCTATACCGGCCCCCAAGGAGCAGCCAATCGTTGCAGTTTCTCAGTCGGCATGTGCAAGGCGTAAATAACTGCATTTTGTGAGTGATATCTATTGACACCCTCAACCCATCTTTTAACGCTGTCCTACTCTGATTCAACAGCGGTCATGAAAGCAGATACAAAAACAGAAGATGGCATATTTACTAAGGTTTTGTTTTATTATATGTTATTTTTTATTATTTCAAACCCCACCATTCCCACCCCCACAAAGAAAGAAACAACCCCCAGGACTTAATGCTACTGGGGCCTGTGGTTAGAGATTCTCAGTATGACTTGTAGCAAAATTCAGAACGTTAACCACCCCACCCCACCCCCAGTACCACCACGTTATAGAAGCCGGGCACAGTGGCCAGTGTCTACTCTTGTTCTGAAATGGCAGTTTGAAAGGAAAAAGACATGAGAGAGACGGGGAGTTGAGGTACTGACGTGCCTTGGACCCGTACGAGCCCCCGAAAGCATTCTATAACCAAGGACTCGCACAAGCCGGCCACGTTCATTCGTCAGAACCCTCCGGGAGGCTTCTTTGGTTCTGTTCGCCATTTAATTATGGGGCGGGGCAGGGATCTTAAGAACCTGTTTACATTCTTGAAGACTGGCTGTTTCTTTTCCTCATTCACGGATTGTTTTCTGTGGCCCTCTGGACTTTGAGATGGGGGGCGGGGTGCAACAGTCCTCTACATGTTTCTGCATTTGGGCTGGATACTTTTACTTAAATTTGCCTCTGAATTTAGCGATGATTGTAGGCCACGGAAAGCAACAGTACATAAGAAGAAGAGGAGGAGGAGGAGGAGTTTGGATTTATATCCCCCCTTTCTCTCCTATAGGGAGACGCAAAGGGGCTTACAATCTCCTTTCCTCTCCCCTCCCCCACAACAATCACCCTGTGAGGTGGGTGGGGCTGAGGGAGCTCCGAAGAACTGTGACTAGCCCAAGGTCAACCAGCTGACATGTGTTGGAGTGCACAAGCTAATCTGGTGGACCAGATAAGCCTCCACAGCTCAGGTAGCAGAGCGGGGAATCAAACCCGGTTCCTCCAGATTAGAGCGCACCTGCTCTTAACCACTACACTACGCTGGCTCTCATTCCTTCTGACCCGCTTATTTTGTTGGTTTCCACTGGGTTGGGGCGTTGCTAATATTCGCTCTTCGTGACCCCTTCAGGAAGGTCAGTATCGGTGTATACCTCAAAACTAGAATATATTTATATATTATATATATGTACGCACAGGTTGTGTGTATATGGATGTGTGTATGTTAGAGGAATACACACATCTGTATACACAAATCTATATCGCTGCAGTATTATTACGTTAGTAGAAAAAAAGGTTTATTTTCCCCAGAGTACCCTTGAACCTTGACGGAAGACCAAAGCTTGAATATACCTCAGTTCCAAACCAGCATTTGAAGCAGGAACGGCCGGGTGCTCGTGGGGCAACATTTGGAGAGAACAGGCACATGTCAAGAGTTTTGCAAACCATTTGGTATAAAATCCAGCTGCTGCCGGTACTGTGGGAAAGCCCAAAGAAGTGGGAAGGTTTGACTATTCCTATGCGATCTGGCAGCACCATTTTTCTTTCTCCCCCACCCCTTTTCCCTCGAGCAGAAAAACCACCCCGCTTAGAATAGCAGGAATACAAGAGGATGATAGAAAAGCCTCGAGATGGAAGCATTCTTGTTGTGTTTTGCATGACCTGTGAGACAAAGAGAAGTATCTTGGGAGGAAGGGGAAAACAGATGTGAACGGAGGAGAGCTAAGAGCTTGCAGCATATGTCGTACCCACCTGGCTGGTTGGCGTCCACCAAGAAACATTCCCGGGTCGCCCTGACCTTTGCTGATGAGGGAAGTGCCAAATCTAGCCACAGGAATGTCCAGGCCCCTTCCGGCATTTTGCTGTGGAACCTCAGGAGTTTATTGCTCATACAGTCATATACAGTAAAGTCCGATTTCTCCGACCCTTACAAAACTGGGCTGAAATGCACGTACGGCAGTGCTGGTGCAACTGCTAAGAATATATATATATTCAAAAATTGGTGAGAGGAGGCTCACAAATCTCCCGGGGGGGCGGGGGCGGCAGGGTGTGTGTTCCCTCTCTTTTTGCCATGCATCAGAAGGGAGTCAAATCCGCTCTTTCGATTGGTTCCCTAGCCCTCACCACAACTGAGTTCCCTAGCCCTCACCACAACTGGTTCCCTAGCCCTCACCACAACTGAGACATAAGGACAGAGTAGAGCCTCAAAGCCCACGCCGACAAGCTACGAATCCCACAGGCCACGTGCTTGTCCGGTAAAGTGGCACATTGCATTACGAATGGAGAATGAAACGGGAGCCCTTGTACAGTTTTACCGTCCCTTGTTCAACGGACAGGTAAGCCGTTCCACCGTTTTGCGGCACTTTGCCAAGGGTTCCTCCTTCACTTGCCAAACGTCGTTCGGATAAAAAGGAACCCTGGGCCAACCGCGCACTTTCTAGAAAAAGAACACTTAAGGTTGCGATCCTGCGCACCTCTACTTGGGAGTAAGTCCCACTGCACACAGTAGGGCTTACTTCTGAGCAAACATGCGTCGGACTGCATAGAACATACTTTCTTTTGTCCAGGAGTCTAAAACTTGGGGCTTGCGAAATCAACAAATGTATGAATAACATCGCCCTCTTTTCTAACGTATATTACTGCTGACACAAAATCGTACCATGACTTCCGCAGCTCTCTGAATTCCCAACGTCTTCCGTGTTCCAGAAGGCTGGTTTTCCAAATTAGAGGAGTTTTATAGAATTCAGATCAGGAGGTGGTTTTGATTATCTAAACCAGGGGTCTGCAACCTGCGGCTCTCCAGATGTTCATGGACTACAAATCCTGTCAGCCCCTGCCAGCATGGCCAATTGGCCATGGGATTTGTAGTCCATGAATATCTGGACGACAATGTTCAGATGGGATTTGTAGTCCATGAACATCTGGAGAGCCACAGGTTGCAGACCTTTTGTATGGACTTCAAATTTATGTGATGTGTGCCTCCAGTAAGATTTATGTGATGTTTGGCTCCAATAGGATTTGCATTTCAACTCTGGGGACACGGATTCCCTGGGGGATATGGATGTTTTCGGCCTGCATTTTTCTACATTTCACCAGTTAGGTACTGGCTAAATTAATTTCGTTCCTTTTGATGGACAGAAAACCTTTCTAACAAACATCTTCAAGTTCCCACTTCTGGCCCTGTCCAGTCTAATCACAAAAGGAGTGTGTGAACATCAAATTGTAAAACTTTCCTCCCCAAATTAAAACAGGGACCTTATTGCTGACCGTATAAACTTGGGCACTCACAACCAGCCAATTTTGGTACCTCCGTAACTGGTCGTTGGGTGTACATCCTGTTTCCGCCTTACCACACATTTTCCCCCTTCAATCTTTTGCTCTATGTAGTAAAATATTCTATAAAAGAAAGTGACTGAAAATCTATAGCTCTAAGAATACCTGTTTATCTTCTTTTTTTGTTGTGTTTTTTTGTTTGTTTTCTGAAAAACAAAAACCTCTCGTTATAGTTAGAACTCAAGGAAAAGAAAGGCAGGGAAATGACTCGTGTGTAAAAGTCTACCGAGGGGATCCGAAAAGCACAATGAAATAAACAGCTCCTCGGGGGGGGGGGGGCGGCGGGGGCGGGGGAGGGAGCATCTCACAAATTGGAGGGCAGTTTCGATCGGACCGGTTCTCGGTCCCCGGCAAGCCCTATAGAGCCTTTCCTCCCTCCCGCGGCAGTCAGAGGTGGGGAAATGGTCGGACTGGCCTCCAGTGCAGGTGGGCGCGGCAGAGAACCTGAGGACATGTGGCGCGGCAGAGTCATTCTCCCTGGCACAAAGCTATATGGCTTCCCGAGAGGTCTCGTCCCTCCTCCTGAGAAGGATGAGAAGCTAGAAACGGACTCTCTGGAGGAATGGGGAGAGCCATGGCTTGAAGTCTGAGCCGCTTCTTGGGGCAAAGATGGCTGGGAAGCAGAAATCAACTTGAGGTCCTGGGTCAATCGTCCGGGCGGAAGCGGCGGGGTACCCCTGGGCGGAAGGACTGGCGGAGGCGGGCTGGGGGTCTGAGGCAGCAGCAGAGATCCGTGAGAGCCCAGCGCCCCTGAAGGGTCACGCTGAAAAGTCCTGGCTGGGGGGCTTTGACTGGGAGGACTAAGGCCTGAAAGCGGGGGGAAAGGAGGGGCACCACCAGGCTGTTTCAAGGGAGACAGAGAGGCAAAGGGTGACCTTTCGTGGTGCATCTGAGCTGCGGCGGCAGCGGGAGGTCCTAATGCACTTGGCGGGGTTGGACACAAACCTGAAGGGGAGCCTCCAGTCGCCTGTGCCAGCTGGCTTAAGCTAGAGGATGGAGAACCGGACGAGGGAGGCAACGGGAAGGGGTTCATCCCTCCCGGTGCTCCAGTTCCTGAGAGCTGCTGGGTCTGCCCCGCTTGGGGAGACCTGCAAGCGGGCTGCAAGTGGCCGAGGGGGCTGCTGGGTGAATTGGAGGGTGGCCGGGCGAAGGCGTGGGATGGAGAGCTCTCGGGGGCCTTCTGGAAGGGGCCGAAGCCACTCAGCAGATTGCTGTCGGCCTCAGAAGCCTGCTGCTGAGCAGTTCCTTCCGAGGTCTCGGAAGGCCCCCCTTGCTCTTGCAGGTTCAGCCCTGCAGACGATGGGCTGCCCGAGGCGTGGTGGCTTGAGCCGGCAGAAGGGGAGCCGGCCGAAGTCCGATGGAACTGGCCCAACCCAGCCGAGGCCGTGAACCCTGCCAGCTGCTGGATCTGGAAGGAGGATGAGGAGAGGGGGTCCGCCCCAGGTGTGTGCTGCTGGGACGGCGTGCTGGAAGGGGAGCCCACGACGGACGGTCCCGCTGAGGACACCAAGGAATGGAGCCTTCTCAGCTGCCTAGGAGTCTGGTTTGATTGCTGCCCCAAAGAACCGAAGACAGACACTGGAGGACGGAAGATGGCGGTCGGAAGGCGAGGGTGGTGAGTGAGGGCTATTGCTACCGAGGTGGTGGCGGCGGCGGCTTGCAGCGGGGCTTGGATGAGGGGTGTCCAAATGACAGGCGTGGGTGAAGAGGCGGCGGCGGCGGCAGCGGCGGCGGCAGCTTGGACGTTGTGCGCACAGTGGGCCATCTCTCTGTCGTGCTGCACGATTTGCTGGATGATCTCGTTCTCCTGGTAGTTGAAGACTCCGGAGTTGAGGTCATGCTGGACTTTATGGAGCAGGATGGAGTTCTTCTTGCCTGAGGAAGAACAAACGAGCAGGGTTATCAATCAGGAACGGGCGTATCTAGGGAAAATGTCGCCTGGGGCAAAAGCTGAGTGCCCCACCCCCGTATGGGCGGTCACCCTCCCCCACCATGACCAAAGTTTTTTTGAAGTCAGTGCATGGACCTGAGGGAAGGAAGAGGGGTGTGGAGGGTGATTTTACACCCTCTACGTGACTAAATGGCTGCAGCCCGGGGACATTTGACCCAATACGTCCCCTGGGCAGTACGCCACGGATCAGGAATGCCTCTAAGTATCATTTTTTATACTGAGAACACACATGAATCTACCATATACTGGATCAGACCCTTGGTCCATCATAGTCAACATAGATTCGTGGTGGCAAACCTATGGCACTCCAGATGTTCATGGACTACAATTCCCATCAGCTCCTGCCATCATGGCCAATTGGCATGTAGTTCATGAACATCTGGAATTGTAGTTCATGAACATCTGGAGTGCCATAGGTTCGCCACCACTGACATAGATTGATCAGCTCCGAGATCTCTGATCGAGGTCTTTCACATCACCTACCATCGAGTCCTTCCTCATATTGTTTGTTACACCGTTTCCTTTTTTCGGTTCTGCTTATCATAAACGAACCGCTCGGCGCGTGACTCATGAAGAAGTATCAAATAACCCGAGCAAGTCAATAATGAGAACTCCCCCAATCAGCTGGGAGTTGGCTTTCAATCTTTGGCTGGGGAATCTTCACTAGTTTTCCATGCTGCTGCAACCGAGTAAGCAGTCAGCTCACAAGGATCGTCCAGGAGGTGTCTTCTGGTTTTCCTGGTAAACCTTTGCTGGCTAATAACTTTGCTGCTCTGCCCCCACACACAAAAAATTCTTTGGTTTTGTGTTACAGCAAGCCTGGCAGGCAGCAAAATTTCCCAGGAGGGAGGTCAGAAGGTGACTCCCGTCTAATCCCCATAATCAGCCGAGTTGCCTTCTGAACAATATCGTTTGGTTGCTGTGTTCAGTTGGAGCCCAACTAAATGTGGTGTCTACACTCTTTTTCTATGAGGCAGACTCGACGGTTAACAAAATCTGAAAGTATTGAGAACTTGCGATGGATACACAACTGGCTATTACCAGAACTGATATTCATTAAGCATCGCAGTAAATACAAAGCTGAGCTGAAACCCACCCCCTCCCTTTCTTCTCTCCCCCCACCCCCCGCCCCCGCCAAACGTGAAACTACTGCTGGATACAGCAGTCTCCAAAATCAGAGGATGTATAACAGTGATTGCAAACCTTTTCGAGACTGAGTGCCCAAATTGCAAGCCAAAACCCACTTATTTATCGCAAAGTGCCAACACGGAAATTTAACTTGAATACTGAGGTTTTAGTTTAGAAAAAACGGTTAGCTCTGAGGGACGTGTTACTCGGGAGTAAGCTTGGTGGTAGTCAGTGGCTTTGCTTTGAAGCAACCGTGCAACTCTTCCAATGGATGAATCACGACCCTAGGAGGGTTTACTCAGAAGCAAGCCCCATTGCGAGCAACTGAGCTTACTCTCAGGTAAAGGATCGCACTTGAGTTCTTCCCATGAAAATCAGTGGGGTTTAACAGTGCTTTCCCCCCCACATGACACAGTGCCCACAGAGAGGGCTCTGAGTGCCACCTCTGGCACCCGTACCATAGGTTCGCCACCACTGATGTATAACCACATTCCCAAGTGCAGAAGCAGCAATAAAGAACAGTTGGCTAAGCGCCCCAAGCAGGGTCTACAAGGTGCCAACGTATTCCAGGAGACGTGGCAAGACTCTGGGGCAGGCCATGACTATGCTTAGCTCACAATCTGGTTTTGAGTGCAGAACAGAGATAAGATAAACTTTAACGTAATTGTGCACGCACAACGGAAATACAAACATCCCCCGATGCACATTTCTGCAGTCCTCACACCCCGTCTTCCACAATCCCCCTTCCAACCATCCCGACACAGCCACAACCACGTCAGCATGACACCACGGAGTTCAGCATAGCCACAGCTCTAGAATAGAAGCTGTCTCTGAGCCTAGTTGTCCTTGTTTCTATGATCCTATATCGTCTGCCAGATGGTACTATTTCAAAAAAAGAGTAGGCAGGGTGAGACGGGTCTTTCAGAATATTCCGAACTTTCGTTAAGCATAAGCATAAGTGTTTTATTGTCACTGTGCACGCACAACGAAATTTACAGCAGCCTTCCTCGATGCACACAATGTCAGACTCATACCCCATCCTCACTTTCCCCTTCCTCCACCCGTCCCTACACAGCCCCAAACACATCAACACGAAGCCACGGAGTTTAGCGTAGCCACAGCTCTAGAGTAGAAGCTGTCTCTAAGCCTCTTTGTCCTAGTTTTGATAGACCTGTATCGTTTGCCGGATGGTAACAGTTCAAAAAGAGAGTGTGCTGGATGAGACAGGTCCCTCAGAATATTTTGGGCTTTCTTTAGGCTTCGGGAATTATAGAGTTCTTCCAAGGAGGGGAGAGGGCAGCCGATAATCCTCTGTGCAGTAGTGATCACCCTTTGGAGCGCCTTCCTATCTGCCACTGTGCAACGGGAGAACCATACACAGATGCAGTAGGTGAAGACACTCTCGATAGCACAGCGGTTAAAGGACACCCGGAGTTTTCCATTCAGTTGTTGTTTCCTTAAAAGCAGCGAGAATTATAGAGTTCTTCCAAAGGAATGGAGAGGGCAGCCGATAATTCTCTGGGCAGCAGTAATCACCCGATGGAGCGCCTTCCTATCTGCCACTGTGCAACTGGCAAACCATGCACAGATGCAGTATGTCAGGACACTCTCCATGGCACAGGGACGTCTGGTGCAAAATTTGCAGCATCCTCAGTTGCCGGTGCTTTCCTCAGAACGCTGGTGCTTTCCTGTCGTCAAAAGCCCTCTTAGAGATTGGTGGAGGGCATTGATAATGGCCCCACAGTGATGATCCAGCCCCCCCCCCCCAGATAGCTTCACTTCCAGGTCACCAGCACCCTGCCCCTCCATTGCATTGTTCTCCAGCGGCATGGGAAAATGCAGCCATGGACACCAGGCAGTAGATCAGAGGTGGGATCCAGCAGGCTCTCACCAGTTCCCGAGAGTGGGTTACTAATTGTTTGTGTGTGCCGAGAGGGGGTTACTAATAGGGTCTGCTTTTCCGTTAGAAATTCCATTAGGTCCAAAAATCATGAAGTCCTGTTGCTTCCTATGTGGCTGGTTAGCGAAGGTAGAAAACGGGATCATTCTCCTCGTTGGGCTGTTTTAAAAACATGTTTTAGCAATATGGTAAAGTTCCTTGTTTAAGGAAAGGAAAGTATCCTTCTTTTGATTTCTAGAAACAAAATTAAGTATTTGAAAGTATTAAGTATCTGACAGGCAGTCAATTAGAGGAAAAGTAGTTGTTTCTGTTGGCAGTAGACGATAGGACTTGCTATAATGAGTTTAAATTATGGACAGAAAGAATACCAGCTGGAAATTAGGAACTTTTTTTTTACAGTAAGAGTTTTTTAAAGTAACAGAGAAATTATTAATGCCCGCCCCCGGAATGCCCGGCCACGCCCCCGTCGTGACCCGCCCCGCCCCGCCCCATTGGCGCTACGCCATTGTTTGAATCCCACCACCATGGGAACCTGTTACTAAAATTTTTGGATCCCACCACTGCAGTAGATTCAGAACAGATGAAGGGAAGCACTTTTTTTTTATTGGCAAGGCAAAATTAACTTATGGTATTCGCTGCGATGAAATACAATCATGGCCACTGGCTCAGACTGCTTTAAAGGGGAGGAGCTAGCGAAATTAATGGCGGAGTCCATCACTGGTTAAAACTGGCTGGACAGAGCCATAGTGTTCAACGACAGTATGTCTCTCGACACAACAGACTTTGGAGTCTGTGCCGTACTTGTAGGTCTTCCAGGGACCTCATTGTGGGGGGCAGACGATGCTGAACCAGATGTATTGTCGAAGGCTTTCACGGCCGGAATCACTTGGGTGCTGTGTGGTTTCCGGGCTGTACGGCCGTGTTCTAGCAGCATTCTCTCCTGACGTTTCGCCTGCATCTGTGGCTGGCATCTTCAGAGGATCTGATGTTGGGAAAGCAAGTGGAGTATATATATCTGTTGGAGTGTCCAGGGTGGGTGAAGAAACATTGTCTGTGAGTAACAAAGAAGGCAACCAGGTCAATAGTTGAGGGCATCTGAATAGAAGTATGAGTAACAATGAAGTCTATAGCATGGGAGTAACAATGGAGATAGCAAGGTCACTGGTGGGAGCATCTGAATAGAAGTATCCTGGCCTTTGTTTCTTTTGTCTATGGTCATCCTGTGTTTGTGTGGAGCTGGTTAGACACTGTCTTGACTCTAGTATTTTTCAACACTGGCAGCCAAGTTCTGTTCATTTTCATAGTTTCTTCCTTCCTGTTAAAATTGTCCATGTGCTTATGGATTTCAATGGCTTCTCTGTGTAGTCTGACGTAGTGGCTTTCAGAGTGGTCCAGAATTTCTGTTTTTTCAAATAATATTCTATGTCCAGGTTGTTTTATCATGTGGTTTATTCGGGTTCTCTGAGTGGTGTAGGACAGGCTGTGCTGGATTCTGGTACGTTAGCAAAATTAATGCGCAGGTTGCTTTTTTAAAGAAAGGGCCAAGTCGGCTCTCCGCAGCCTAGAGATAGCACACAAAGCAATGCGATTTCATTGAAAAAAAACCTATTCCCTAACAATTGTATCAGCTAATCAAATTTTTGCTTTCAGCGGCTAACTTTTCTGCACCGGCTCTTGGCTGTGATTAACCGTGCTATTCTGCTTGCTGGCTCCGGTTGTCTCTCTCCAATCTGTCTCGCGCTGTGCTTGAAGAATTCAGGCTGCTCCTCTCCGAGACCTTTTGTATCCTTGCGTTATTTGGGATGCGCGAGCCTTGAAACGGCAGCAGCTCCGCAGTTCTCCGGTGGCAGAAAAGCATTGTGGAACGAAAATGCAAAAAAGGACAGAAACCCCTCAAGATGCACAATATTATCCCCCCCCCCCTTCGTGGTTTCCATTGTGCGTTTCTAAACTCGTTTTCATTTCCTGAGCAGAAGCGAAGAGACCCTGATCATAGGCCCCCTGATGCCAAAGGAGCACCCTTGTGTGAGCGCAAACGCACACACACGCGCGCGGTGGGCCTGATCTACTAAATGTTAGTCTCACTTAGCTGCCATCACAAGCAAGGGGATTGATGAAGTGCTCCTGTTCTTATGTAGAACAAAGGAGGACAGGGTAGGTGTTTCCAGATGGCCTAGCTCAGTGGTGGCGAACCTATGGCATGCGTGCCAGAGGTGGCACTCAGAGCCCTCTCTGTGGGCATGCGCACACAGAGTTCGTCACATAGGGGGAGCAGAAAACCACCACACACACAGGCTGGTCTTGCTTCTGAGTAAACCCTGCTAGGGTCGTGATTCACCCATTCGAAGCGTTGCACGGTTGCTTCACCAAGCTAGCGCACGCCTTGGAGCCAACCATTTTTTCTAAACTAAAACCTCAGCATTCGGGTTAAATTGCCGTGTTGGCACTTTGTGATAAATAAGTGGGTTTTGGGTTGCAATTTGGGCGCTCGGTCTCGAAAAGGTTCGCGCTCGCTGGCCTAGCTTCCACTAGACTGCGCCCGGTGCCCACAGCTCTCCCTGCCTTCAGCCGCATTTGTGCATGCTTCGGCGGCAACGAGCTAAGGCTTGGCTGCTTCTCGCAAAATGAAAACGTTTCAGAATGGCCGCCTCTGGAGGGCACTGTCTGCCCACTTACGCCACAGCCGCCTGCATATAATTTCCCCCCAAAGCAGGGGTGCCCTCCGCCCCTCCTGTGCCGAAAGAGGCTTCTCGCGGAATGGGCGGTAAACCTCGATCCTTTCCTCTGTGGTGGGCTTTCAAGTGTCACTGGCAGGCTGTGACACACAGCCGAGGCGCTGCTCCTCTTTTGAAAGGCATCCATGGTCCACTGCTCCCCTATGCTTAACAGCGCACAGTCGGCACCTCCTGGGAGAAGCTCAGGCACAGACTGAAAAAGCACCATGCCTGTGGATACCGCGGTCAAAAAGCTCTCCTCCCCGAATGGCTTCCCCCAGCTCATCTCCCACTAGCGAGGACAACGGGCCAAACGGCGTCACGGTCTCCTGCCAGCCCCTATGGATACCGCCAACCGCATTTATTTTGGTATGAGCTTTTGTGAATCTTGGCTCGTTCAGGCGGTAGGTGATGCGAGAGACCTCTGCCCGAGACCCCGGAGAGTTTCTGCCAGTCCGAGCAGACAGTACTGACCTCGCCGGGTCAAAGGTCTAATTCAGCATAAGGCAGCTGCGTGTGGACAAGGGAGCAAGCTTGTTTCCTGCTGCCTCGGAGGCTAGGATACCGAGGAATGGATTCAAGGTGCAAGAAAAGAGATTTCCCCCTGAACATTAGAGAGAACTTTCTGCCTGTCAGGGCTGTTCGAACTCGGAGAGTGGTGGAATCTCCTTCTCTGGAGGTTTTTAAACAGGCTGGACGAACATGTGTCAGGAGTGCTTTGATTGATTGTTCCTGCATGGCAGGGGGTTGGACTTGATGACCCTTGGGGGTCTCTTCCAACTCTTAGCCAGCCTTTATTGGCATAGAGAACAGTACAACAATAATAAAAACTGGTTAAAAAGCATAAACAATACAGGAAATAAATGTTAAGTCGAAGGAAATCTACTGGCATTTAGTAATTTCCAGGAGGAAGTCTGCCACTATCATACAGAGAGAGTCTCTTCCAACTCTATGATCCTATAATGTCATTAGGGCTTGAAGGCGCCCCTAGATTTCTATTTTATTTTGCTATAGCAGACTAAAACAATTACCCATCTGCTGTTTTATGATGAAAGCTTAAGTTTGGGAAAGGAATGTAAGGTGAATTTGGGGTGACGTAATCTGCGGAGCCTGCTTTCTAAGTCAAGACAGTTGCACCCCTTAGGTATCTACTCTTCTTACTGTATGGAAAGCTCCAAAGTATTTCACTGCATGTGCAGAATTTAACCAGTTTAAATCTTTTCATCATAACATGCCTTTCGTTGGGGCAGAGGATACAGAATACTTTCCCCCTGGACTTTGGACTGTAGCCAACTCCTAAACCTCTAGGACTGTGGTGGCGAACCTTTGGCACTCCAGATGTTATGGACTACAATTCCCATCAGCCCCTGCCAGCGTGGCCAATTGGCCATACTGGCAGGGGCTGATGGGAATTGTAGTCCATAACATCTGGAGTGCCAAAGGTTCGCCACCCCTGCTCTAGGATGTTTTGAAGGGACTTTATTGGCTTCAAAACTGTTTTGGAAGGTTTCTGTCGTATTTTGTTGGGGTGTGTTGTAAAGTGCTCTGGGAACTTGTGAGCTGAAAGGTGGTTTTATCAGATAGAGACCAACCAAAATAAACAAATTTGCACCAATTGAGCTGCTGTGCGTGTTCACCTGCAAGGTTACATGGGTGAAGGGAACACACACACTTTGGGATATAAGCAGAGGTGGGATCCAGCAGGTTCTCACCGGTTCCCGAGAGTAGGTTATTAATTATTTGTGTGTGCCGAGAGGGAGTTACTAATGGGTGATTTTGCCACGTGATTTTTGCCTTAGTTACGCCCCTCCTCTCATCAGTAGCGTGCAGAACTTGAAGTAGTCTAGCAGGAAGTGCACCGGTGTGTGTGGCAGCCTGCGCCTGCGTGCATTCGTTTCCCACCCAAGGACCGGCGCAGAGGCTGCGTCCTTGCCACAGTCCCGCCCAGGAATGCCGCGCCCCCAGAATGCCCGGCCACGCCCCCATTGTGCCCCGCCCAGCCCCATTGGCGCTACGCCACAGTTTGAATCCCACCACCATGGGAACCTGTTACTAAACTTTTTGGATCCCACCACTGGATATAAGGTGCTCATCTCTACCACCGCAGGCCTCTGGTTATCTTCCACTCGGCTTGGTCATGGCCCTGCGCTGCCCTAAGAACTAGAACCTGGGGTTTTTTAATATTCTAATTGTGGTATTCTCAGAATACAGCATCCAGCACGCAGTTCAGTTCCTGTTCTTGGATGGGACAGCAGGCGACCAGCCGTCCTGCCGAATAGCCCCCGTTGCCACCTACCGATCCTGTCCAGTCTATCCAGCGCCACCGTTTCAAAAGCTCTCCTCATCATGGGATACTCCTCCAGCACCTCGTTGAAGTTGTCCACCGAGAGGGAGTAGAGACGGCAGTAAGTGTCGGCTCGTACGCTCGCGGTGCGCCGGCCACGGGTCAGCAGGCAGATTTCTAGGGTAAAGGAAGAAGAAGTATGAATGTTTTTCGCAGCAAGGACTCTGCTTACCTGCTTCTCTTTGCATCCAGAGTAGGATTTGTATCCCCTCTGATGTGTCACCTTCCTTTGAGCAATCCCTCCTCCTGCATTCCGTTGGGCCTCTATGGTGCTAATGGAAAGCGCCCTCAAAACATAGCTAACTTATGGCAACTCTGTAAGGTTTTCAAGACAAGACACCTTCAAAGGTGGTTTGCCACCATCTGCCTTCAGAGGTGGTTTGCCACCATCTGCCTTCAGAGGTGGTTTGCCACCATCTGCCTTCAGAGGTGGCTTGCCACCATCTGCCTTCAGAGGTGGTTTGCCACCAATCTGACAAAGATTGTCATGCCCTTATATAAAGCAGTGGTGCGACCGCACTTGGAGGACTGTGTTCAGTTCTGGTCACCACATCTCAAAAAGGATATTGAAGAGATAGAAAAAGTGCAGAGAAGGGCAACGAGGATGATCGAGGGACTGGAGCACCTTCCCTATGAGGAGAGGCTGCAGCGTTTGGGACTCTTTAGTTTGGAGAGGAGACGTCTGAGGGGGGGTATGATTGAAGTCTATAAAATTATGCATGGGGTAGAAAATGTTGACAGAGAGACATTTTTCTCTCTTTCTCACAATACTAGAACCAGGGGGCATCCACTGAAAATGCTGGGGGGAAGAATTAGGACTAATAAAAGGAAACACTTCTTCACGCAACATGTGATCAGTGTTTGGAATATGCTGCCCCAGGAGGTGGTGATGGCCACTAACCTGGATAGCTTTAAAAGGGGCTTGGACAGATTTATGGAGGAGAAGTCGATCTATGGCTACCAATCTTGATCCTCTTTGATCTCAGATTGCAAATGCCTTAACAGTCCAGGTGCTCGGGAGCAACAGCCACAGAAGGCCATTGCTTTCACCTCCTGCATGTGAGCTCCCAAAGGCACCTGGTGGGCCACTGTGAGTAGCAGAGAGCTGGACTAGATGGACTCTGGTCTGATCCAGCTGGCTTGTTCTTATGTTCTTATGCCTTCAGAGGTGGTTTGCCACCATCTGCCTTTGAGTACCAATCTTGGACTGTTTGGACACCCAAACAGATGTATGTTTTCATTCTTGCAAATTTAGAAGGGGGGGACACTGAATCATGAAATGTTTTTTTCTCAGAAAAATAATGATAATCCCAAATACGTTTTTTTTCCCATGAAAAGACTCAAACTTGGGTTTTTGAGATTATTGTCTGACATCTTGGGGAGCCTGTTTATCAAATTAGCAGGGGAAGGGTGTGTCACAAAGCAAGAATCGGAACAAAGAAACATGATTATGCAATTACTTATATCGCCCCCAAATTATAGTGATGGCATGTATTGAAAAACACAGTCAAGGCTACCCTGACAACACTAATTATATGCCGTTGTTAACAGTCCCAACAAACCCCTTAAAATATCAACAAAGGGACAAACCCTGCTCAGTGGAAGGGAGTAAGTAATATACATTAACACATGAAAATATTACTGAGCAAGCAATTAAAGTAGTGGATAAAGCACACACCAGCATGAAGTGGCTACTCCAAAATATTTATCCTGTCCTATGTATGATTGCCAAAAAAATTTTTAACTGTACCAAAAAAATAGTTAATTGCTGCATAAACTTCGACAACTCACTGTTTTTAAAAATATAAAATAATAAAACTATTGTAACCCACAATGTATACTTCTGTATCTAATTAGTGAGAAAGTTACCTGTATGCCACTCAAAATGTTAACAAAAAATGTACCAATCTGATAATGATAGCAGGGGTGTCAAACTCGTGGCCCTCCAGATGTTCATGAACTGCAATTCCCATCTGTCCCTCCCAACATGAGCACTGGCGATACTGGCAAGGGCTGATGGGAATTGTAGTTCATGAACATCTGGAGGGCCGCGAGTTGGACACTTGTGCTATATAGGATAAAAGCGTACGTAGCACATCTGGTACAGTCCATTATGTTTTGGCTTTTTGATTCTGTACCGTCCCTCCGTTCTAGCTTTCCAAGCACGACTGCCACAGAACAAAACTGTTCGTCGGAGGTTGAATCCCTATCACTTTTGACAGCATCTCTGAAAATTAGTCCACCCACAGCTGCATTTTCGAATGATCCATAATGACCCACAAACTGAAACCTGACTGACACCTTGCTGTGGCATGTTATCATTGACTGTGAGAGCTACGCAACCACTCTGGTCCTTGGCGCTTTGTAGGGTAAGCCGCTATCTGGCAATTTCTGCATTAAGTTCACCTTTCTCCATCGGTCATTTTCTCATCTAATTAGCCACTGGGGGGTTCCGTTATTAAGGCTCCGCCGAAGCTTCTCGCGCATGCTAAGCAGCTGCGGCAAGCAGGTGGGAATTGAAGATCACGACATACGTTGCTGAAGCCGAGTCTCCCTGGATTCCAGTTTGATAGGACTCGTGACCCATTGACTGGGGAGGGTGACGACGGCCCCGCAGTGGTGACACGGGAGAAAAGGCCACTTGTGGCTTATCTGTGCCACCGTCTTCTATTGCATTTGTTACCATGACCACCCCTTCTCTTCCATCTGAAGAAAACCCGCAGGTTGGGATGAGCTCGGTTCTTCCGTTTCTCAGCCTGGTCTCGTGGGCTTCCCACTTGCCCTGTTTTCTCAACCCCATAGACCTGCTGTTTGTCCCACAGGCACCTGTATCTTAATCCTACCCCCTTCCTAGGAGCAGCAGTGGCGTAAGAGGTTAAGAGCTCGTTTATCTAATCTGGAGGAACCAGGTTTGATTCCCCGCTCTGCCGCCTGAGCTGTGGAGGCTTATCTGGGGAATTCAGGTTAGCCTGTGCACTCCCACACACGCCAGCTGGGTGACCTTGGGCTAGTCACAGCTCTACGGAGCTCTCTCAGCCCCACCCACCTCACAGGGTGTTTGTTGTGAGGGGGGAAGGGCAAGGAGATTGTCAGCCCCTTTGAGTCTCCT
>NC_059441.1:2250821-2280672 GCF_021028975.2 Sphaerodactylus townsendi
CACTTCCTGCTGCGACCCGACCGCATCCAGGCCAAGAAGCGGGACTTCCGCGTTGGATTCGAGCGGGGTTCACGTCTCGGTGCTGTGACCTTCCCTGCAGGGGTTTTTTTTTTTCCAACTTCGGTGTTTGGACACTCAAAACATTTATGTACAATTTTTATTTTATGTGTGTTTTATTTTATTGTATCTTTTTTAATTAAAAAAACGGAAAAAAAAGTGTAACCTGAAGACGGTTGGAGAAAAAAAAGGAGAGTTGATGATTGTTTCCCACAGCCTTGGCCGGATGTTCGATTACTTGTTCTGTTATTGTACAGGAACTTCGTTGCCAGTGTGGGGTGTTAAGGGGTTTTATTTTTTGGTCTTTCTTTTTTTTTTTAATTTTGGCGTGTTGCATCATTACATCACACCAACCGTTAATCCAAGACAGATTGGTAGGGAGGGGGGAAGTTGCATAGCTATTTGTAAGCTTTTTTTTATTTTTATATTATAAGAAATATTAAAAAGCTTGACCAGACCACTCTCATCACTGTTAAGTCAACTATCTGTTTGGATTGCAGTGTTAGCAACACTGATGGGCGGCGTTCCCTTTTTTTTTGGGGGGGGGGGGGGTGCAGTTTCCAGTATGGCTGTGTGGGTGGGAAGCGGAGCGAGACGCCGCCAGAGGTGGTAGAAAGTTTCATTGGCGTCGACGGCAGAGCTGATCTGTCTCCCTATGGCGAGTGCGGAACCAAGTAATCCCAAGGCAGAGCGAAAGGGAATTTCCCTCGATTGCCGAGTACAGGCGGTATATTCCCCAAATCATCAGAATTGTCACATAATTTATTTGGGGGGTCCTCCGGTTCCTAACGCTTGTAAGCATGTTGAAATGAAACGCTGTCATTTTTTCTTGTCGGGTGGGGAAAATAGCACGAGCCAGTACATTATTACCGTGGATCAAAACTTGATGCGAGCATCTTTTTTCCAACAGGAGGCTTTTGCAACTCAGCACCTCTGGTAGCTCAGCTACACCTTCACCGAGAGCTTTCCTCTTCTCATATGGCGCAGGAACTTTCAAAGTTCAGATACTACCGGTCTGCTTTTAGCGGCGGGCCTTTGTTTGTTTCCGCGTTCCGTTTCGAACACCTGGTGCCTCTTAAGATTTACACTAGCGTCTGGGGTTTTATTCCATATCTTTCAACGTGCAAAGGTCGGTTGAAGATCACGCAGGGGACGCCTCTCTTTGTGGCTGTGCTTGCGTGCCAAAGCACAAAACCACCGTTGTCCTGTTCTGCTCAAGCCCGGTAATATTCAATATAGAGAACATCCTGTAGGGTAAAGTGAATCCCATTTCACTGCACCAGGCTGGTTAAATGAAGTCTTCAGGAAGCAACGGTGTTCGAAACCATGGTGGGGGGAAAATGTCTTGGATGGCTTCAAGGATTCGTTAAGAAACAAACACTACCCTGCTCAGGGTCGCGGCTCAAGCCAGTCAGAAAGAAGCTGAAAGAATATTCCCGATCAGCTAGTTAATATTCGCTATTTGGTCTGGGCTATCTGCTCATTTGCTGCCCAGTTTTAATGCCCCAATATGTCCAACATCCCCATCTTCTGGGGTGAAAATATCATGAGAGGCTGATTGTAAAAACCCCTTTCCCTGAGTTGCGTAAAAGGGCTGAAACGGGGAGGGAACAACGTTGGGTAGTGGTGTATTGTATGTTTTTTGTGTGACAGAATTTATTGTCGAAGCCACTTTTAGTAATCCCAGGGTTGAGTTACTGGTAGTTGTGGGTCAAAACAGCCCATCGTTTGCGGAGCCTTGGATTTTTTAAAAAAAACTCTCACGTTAACATAATTCACGTTAATAGCAAACTCAAAAACCCCTTAGTGCAGAGAAGGAAAAACAGAACACGCAAGTTTTTTTTTCTATTTGTAAAGAAATATTAATTTTAGCCAATGATATATCATGCCTTACAAGATTGACGGTACTGGTTTGCATTTGTAGAGAAGAGAAAAGCAAATTCTTTCATCCCCATTAATAATTGGCAACATGTTACATAACTGTTGCTGTTTAGCGGGATCAACGAACAACCTTTTTTTTTAAATAAAAAAAAAATCAAGAGTTATATTAACGGTCCAAAGAGCATTAAAAACTGGTCTGTGTAGGTTATTCTGATAACAGTTATAGCCACATCCTGAAACCCCTGGTGGAAGCTCATAAAGCACAGTATGGAATATAGTTGCCTTCATTCAAGCAAGCTTTGGAAGCAGCGGTGGCATTAGTGTTTAAACGCAGTTACATTCTAATCTGGAGGAACCGGGTTTGATTCCCCGTTTCCGCCTGAGCTGTGGAAACTTACCTGGGGAATTCAAAATAGCCTGTGCCCTTTCCACACATGTCCAGCTGGGTGACCGCGGGCTAGTCACAGTTCTTCGGAGCTCTCTCAGCCCCACCCACCTCACAGGGTGTTTGTTGTGAGGGGGGAAGGGGAAGGAGAGTGTCAGCCCCTTTGAGTCTCCTGCAGGAGAGAAAGGGGGGATATAAATCCAAACTCTTCTCTTCTTCTTTGTGGTAGAGAAAATTGGTTGAGATGTTCATCATATGACCATCCCACAGCATGTCTGGAAAACAGGACCTCAATTCAGGGGGTGAAACAGAAGTTTAGATGTTTACCTGGATCCGGTTATCAGATATCTGTTTATGCATTGTGTAGTTTTAGCAGACTTTTATCACGAGAAAGGAGAGGAGAAATCACCCCCTCTTAACTTTCCCCTCGATCACAAAGTAACTTCCCTAATAGAGGTGAGCAGGTTGAAAAAAGCAACCTGCGTTTCAAAATGGAAGTTACCGGTGTAGTTCTCTGGGATGGGGGCGATTAGAGCCAATCCAGAGCCCTGGCCTAGTGGGAGCGGGTTCTTCTTTTTTGCAAAATCTTATTTTGATGAGAAACGTTCCACCACGATCCCCTTTTACATTGTACATAACAATGCTTTTGTTGCGGCGGATAATAAAAAGAAACTTTTATCTGTGGGGCCCTTGCTTGTGTCTGCTGGATTAAGCGGAGCACAAACTCTCCCACTTCTAAGATAATATGCATTTCTATTTTTTTATCTATACCCAAAGAAATACCATCGTGTGTTACGCGGTATTCCCGACTGGTGGGTTTTATTGAATATAATGCTTTCCCTTGCATAGAACACCATGAATGTCAATAATTGCCAGGAATCTGGGGAGGGTGTGGGGGATATTTTTTAAATACGAAAACAACTTGTTCAAAAGTTGGGTTTGTTTTGTTTTTTAAAGGTGAATCAAAAAGGAAATGTTTATTCGAGTCATTGTATAATACGTATTGCACTTTTCACATGTTAACACTGTTTTTTACATATCTTTGTGATTTTAGAATTTGGGACATTATTGTTATCTCTTGTGAAGGTGTCATAACCCGAGCTGCTAACCGGCAGCTTCCTCCCGAGGAATTTTGGAAATGCAAGGAGGAAAAACACAAACCCTTTGTATATTGTTTTACAGTTTTGATGTAGGAGAACTCGGGAGGACTGCTGTAGACCCTCTACCTTTCTGTACATTTTTTTTCCTGTAGTATTTGCTGTATACGTTATAAATTTTTAATACTGTTCATGTTTATTATTTGGTATTGGACATCCAATACACTTTTTTTAATCTAATCAAATTCTCCTTTGGTCTGTAGAGTTTTCCTTTTAAGACTCTGCCCCTCGTATTTTAACAAACGAGACTCTCGCAACTGTGTACCGTGACATGCCCCCTGTTCTGCGCTGCCCCCAAGAAACAAAAAATTGGATCCTACCAGGTTCTCTGCTCGATTGCGGCCAATTCCCTTCCTGGCTTTCATCTTACTTGAATCCCCAGTTCTAGGCCTGTTTGATAATTTAAAAGGGCCAATCTTCCCTAAGCCACCAGAGGGAAAAGCTGGAAGGATCCAAAAGCAAATGTGCTCACCTTGTGTGTAAAGAACCTTTACTAATTTTTTTAAAAATAAGCAGGATTGCTGGATTTCTGGTCCATAAATGAAAAGCTACCAAGGTAAGTGATTTCCCATAGCAGCACTTGTTTTGCTGACTTTGTTAAATCAACCAAAAGAAAATCCTCAAAAGAAACTCATAACGTGATGTACAGGAGAAGCACGGGGGGATGCTGAAACCCCCCTCTTCTTTTGCTCGGACCCCTGTGCCACGATCCTATAGAACACCCCACTATCTCTAGCTTAGTTGCTGCCAGTCAGCTGGGCTGAGCAATGTTCCCTTTCTTGCAGGCTGATCTACTGAGAATAGCGCTTCATGAGACGATGTGCACACAAGTGTTCGTTCTGGATCACCAGACGCCAGTATCTGTAAGGCTGTATTTTGCTCGGTTTATCTGCCTCCGCCCATTCGGGTCCCCAGAACAGAACTCAGTCCCCAAGTCCAGCAAGTAATGGGGGTGCTTCTCTGAACTGTGCCCTTGGGATTACATCCCGTTCCAAAAGTCTGTCTGGCCTCAGATTTAAACAAGAGGCGATAAACAGATTTCTCTGCTAAAGCCCTGAAGGCCAATCTGATCTTCAGGCACCAACATGGTTGTGAGTGTCCCAAACCCTTCTGCTTGGAGTGGAAAGACAAGTGTTTTTTAAAAGCAATTACGTGAAGTAATCTGTTCTTAGAACGAGAAATCTACCTTCCTACTTCAGTGGGGATCCATTTCTCACTATGCCATGTACTTATGCCCCTTAGAACCAGAGAACGTTTCCTAACGCCGGTTTGTCCGGCTTAAGAACATAAGAACATAAGAATTAGCCTGCTGGATCAGACCAGAGTCCATCTAGTCCAGCTCTCTGCTACTCGCAGTGGCCCACCAGGTGCCTTTGGGAGCTCACGTGCAGGATGTGAAAGCAATGGACTTCTGCTGCTGCCGCTGCTCCTGAGCACCTGGTCTGCTAAGGCATTTGCAATCTGAGATCAAGGAGGATCAAGATTGGGAGCCACTTGGAGAGAAGGATAACTATGCTGTAATGTACAGGTGTCAAACAGCATGATGCTGGCAGGGGATGATGGGAACTGTAGTCCATAACATCTGGAGGGCCGTGAGTTTGACACCTGTGCTGTAATGCCGTGGTGGCGAACCTTTGGCACTCCAGATGTTATGAACTACAATTCCCATCAGCCCCAATTGGCCATGCTGGAAGGGGCTGATAGGAATTGTAGTCCATAACATCTGGAGTGCCAAAGGTTCGCCACCACTGCTGTAATGTATCCCTGTAGCACGCTTTCCCTAGTCAGATAATCTCTTTGAGTTTGCCTTTTCCTTGGAAGGTCTATTTGAGTGGCCTTTCGTAAGGAGTCCCATGCATTGTAGCGGGCGGTGGAAAGTTCTGTGAAGTTGCAGCCAACTTGTGCCAGCCTCGTCGGGTTGTCAAGGCAACAGATGTTCATTGTCTCTTCATGGTGACCCTGGACTTCCTTGCTGGTCTCCCATCGAGTTAGGGTTGACCCGGCTTAGCTTCCAAAACCTGACGAGAATCTGGGCTACCCAGATCAGGCTGTGGATTGCAGGGGACGGGCTGCATCGTCCCCCTGTTTACCAGGAGTGGCTCGAAGTGTTCGTCACAATCCAGACAGGCCCATGAAGTGAGGGGTGGAATCTTATTCTATATCCAAGTACAGCTTTATGCATCCTCCGCCTCTCACGTTGCTTCCAAGCCTGGCGGACCTCCTGACCCCTGACTACCCTTCACCACAGCCCAAGATCGGATCCTGCCAATAGAGGAGCTGAAGGTAGGTCAGTTGATTGTGAGTTCACAGACCGTGCTATTTGTTTTTTTGGGGGGGGGAGGGATTTAAAAAAAACCCCTCCAAGTATGCTTTTAATTGAATCTCCTCCGACTCCGTTGCCCCAGCACGGTCTCCTCAGGGGGGCGACGGGGTCTGGGTGAGAGGATTCCCGCGCCGTGACTGCCACCTCAGTCTCCTACAGGAGAGAAAGGGGGGATATGAATCCAAACTCTTCTTCTTCTTCAGCCCGGCCTCTACGGTGCTTCCTCAGTGAGCATGGTAGAGTTGGGTCAGGATATTGAGGAGCAGCAGTGGCGTAGGAGGTTAAGAGCTCGTGTATCTAATCTGGAGGAACCGGGTTTGATTCCCAGCTCTGCTGCCTGAGCTGTGGAGGCTTATCTGGGGAATTCAGATTAGCCTGTGCACTCCCACACACGACAGCTGGGTGACCTTGGGCTAGTCACAGCTTCTCGGAGCTCTCTCAGCCCCACCTACCTCACAGGGTGTTTGTTGTGAGGGGGGAAGGGCAAGGAGATTGTCAGCCCCTTTGAGTCTCCTGCAGGAGAGAAAGGGGGGATATAAATCCAAACTCTTCTTCATCTTCTTCTGGGTTGTGGAGCAGGAGGAGGGGGCAGGCAGCACAGGGCTACTCTGACTCCTCACTCCTAGGGGGGGGAGGGCGGCCCAACACGACCTGCAGGAACTGTGCCCGGGCCTCCTGGCCCTCCACCCCATGCTCACAATACCTGTGATTCCTTCAACCTGTTTTGCTATCTTGGAGGTTTTCCCCAGGCTGGAGGGAAAGTGCCAACTGCTAGCAGAACGCATCTGTAGGTTTCCACGTGGACCACGGTCCTTTCCCCAGTGTGATTTCTTCCTGGTGCCCTCACCTCTGCCCCAGTGCCGTCGTCAATTTGCTCTGATATGTTGTCCAAATGCAGACAGAACAGACGGATAACAGGACCACGCCGATCTCGGTGAAGCTGGAAGCTGGACGAGGAATCCCCCCCTCCCCTTTCACCTGCTAATTTTGCTGTCAGGCTGGTACATAATTAGCCCTTGTCTACCAACCATTAAGCCAGAAATGAGGTCTCAGTTATCATCCACCGCTGCGTTGTCAAGGCAACTAGCATTTTAAGTCTTCGTTTTCGTTGTAGTGGGAGAAGGCAGGGGGGATCTCGGTTGTTATTTAGGATAATGGTCTTTAATATCCAAAAGTGTCTGGCGGAGGGCAGAGGCGTGGGAGTGTGGGCAGGATTTCACACCAGACTGCTCAAGGCCACGCTGTGGAGACTCCTTGCGCGCAGTGGAAGCCCAGAAGCACTCCAAGAAGCATCTTGGTTCTCAGAACCAGCAGCTACCTTCTTACTCAGCCCTTGGTTAGGAAAGCAGCTCCCTCTCGTGGCTTTAGTGGGAAACTGGCCCGGAAGTTAGTAACTCCATCCTCAATTTTAAAAACTTGCAAAGGCACTATGGCACAAACCTGCATTCAGTGAGCTCAGCCCCTTGGTAGTTTCCACCGCAATAAAGTCAGCGGTCTTTAAGGTGCTGCTAGATCAGGGGTGGGCAACTATGGCCCTCCAGATGTTTGTGGACTACAATTCCCATCAGCCCCTGCCAGCATGGCCAAGTGGCTATTTTGGCAGGGGCTGATGGGAATTGTAGTCCACAAACATCTGGAGGACCATAGTTGCCCACCCCTGTGCTAGATTCTCTTGGCGGACTAATGCCACGACCTCCTGTCTCTGGGATTTATCTTCAGCCAAAGTCATTATGTCTGGGCAGCAGAAGAACCAAATGCGAGCGTTTTGGAGACTGTAACATAGGGGTCAAACTCGCAGCCCTCCAGATGTCATGGACTACAGTTCCCATCATCCTCTGCCAGGATCCTGCTGGCAGGGGATGATGGGGACTGTAGTCCATAACATCTGGAGGGCCGCGAGTTTGACACCTGTGCCCTATCGAAATTTGTACGAACTAGTAGCTGACTCCTTTCCCACCTTGGTAGAAAAATGCTGCAGGGTGACCCATTTTACGCAAGGGCTTGTAAGCGCTGGTGGGGAAGCATCTCTGTTCCCAGCCCCTTACTCCCGTATCGGAGCACCGTGGAGTAGGGAAGGACAAGAGCCTTTGGCATGGTAGGAAGGATCATATCAAATATTTTACGAGGATGATTGAGGGACTGGAGCACCTTCCTTATGAGGAGAGGCTGCAGCATTTGGGACTCTTTAGTTTGGAGAGGGGGGCTATGATTGAAGTCTATAAAATTATGCATGGGGTAGAAAATGTTGACAGAGAGACATTTTTCTCTCTTCCTCACAATACTAGAACCAGGGGGCATCCATTGAAAATGCTGTGGGGGAAGAATTAGGACTAATAAAAGGAAATACTTCTTCATGCAACATGTGATTGGTGTTTGGAATATGCTGCCACAAGAGGTGGTGATGGCCACTAACCTGGATAGCTTTAAAAGGGGCTTGGACAGATTTATGGAGGAGAAGTCGATTTATGGCTCCCAATCTTGATCCTCTTTGATCTGAGATTGCAAATGCCTTAACAGTCCAGGTGCTCGGGAGCAACAGCTGCAGAAGGCCATTGCTTTCACCTCCTGCAGGTGAGCTCCCAAAGGCACCTGGTGGGCCACTGCGAGTAGCAGAGAGCTGGACTAGATGAACTCTGGTCTGATCCAGCTGGCTTGTTCTTACGTTATTGTGGTACCGGCAAGGTTTCCTACAGAGGAAAGAACAGCTGCAGATCAGCCAGCATATTTGCACCCAGTCCTTTCTTCTTCCTTGAGCTTAAGTGAACATAGGAGTGTTGGAAGAGGAGAGCCGCTCTCCCGCACTGTGGGATTTCCCAGAGCACCGCCGTGGTCTGGCCGTTATTGCTCCTGCTACACAGGCCTCCTGCCTGTCGTTTCCATGGAGATCCTGGAGCTTTGCAAAGATGCTGCTGCACTATGGGAATCTCCTGAAACCGCCGCAGCTGCAGGTTGGAGGAGAGACGGAGTGGCGGCTTCCATGCTGCACTCTCCTCCAGCATTAGCACCCATTCACTCGTTTATTTTGGGGAAGCCAGGCAGTTCTTCCCAAATTAGGGCACCACGTTACCCTCTCCCGACTGCAGTGGCCATCTTTAATAAATAAATAAATAAATAACATGCAGGTTTGTTTGTGTTTTTGGAGCTTCCACGGGAACCGCTGTGCAGTCCTCCCAGCTGTATTTTATCCTACTGCATTTTATCTCCTCTGGTTTGGAACTGCGATTTCCAACATGCTTGGTGAGGGTTAGGCGAACCTGCTTTCCCCTGTTCGACAACACGCTGGTTGGCCGCCCAGCAGGCATCTTGTGGAAGAGCAGGGAAACAAACCCCAGTTTGCCACACAAGAGGCGGCCACGTGTGTGGAGGAGTGGGGAATCAAACTCAATTCTCCAGGTTAAGAGTCCACCGCTCCTAACCACTGCACTAATCGGTTACTCGAGGTCATGGGTCAACTGTCACAAATTTCAATTCATGGCAGGGTTACTATAGATAATTGGAGTTACTACACATCATTTCTCATCATTCCCAATTAACAGAGGGGTTATTTCAAGTCATTAAGATTGCTATAGGTCAACTTTCACAATTTTGAATTAGTGGTAAGTTACTTGGGATCATTGGGGTCTCTATAGGTCAACTTTCCAAATTTCTAATTAGGGCAGGGGTAGCTATAGACCATCGGGGTGCCTATAGGTCTATTATCACAATTCCCAATTAATAAGCAGTTACCTGAGGTCATTGAGGTTACTATAGGTGGATTTTCATAATTTCTAATTAGTGAATGATTACTTGAAGTCATTAGAGTTACTGTTGGTCTATTTTCACAATTTCCAATTAGTTAATGGTTACCTGAGGTTAATGAGGTTACTATAGGCCAACTTGTCAAATTTTCAGTTAGCACAGGGGTAACCATAGGTCTTTGGAGTTACTGTAGGTCAGTTTTGACCATTTCCAATTAGTGAATGGTTACCTGAGGTCATTGAGGTTACTGTAGGTCAACTTTCCATATTTCTAATTAGAATAGGTAGCTATAGGTCCGTGGTGGTGAACCTTTGGCGCTCCAGATGTTATGGACTACAATTCCCATCAGCCCTGCCAGCATGGCCAATTGTAGTCCACAACATCTGGAGTGCCAAAGGTTCGCCACCACTGCTATAGGTCATCTGGGTGTCTATAGGTCATTTTTCACAATTCTCAGTTAAAAAGGGGTTACCTGAGGTCATTGGGGTTACTATAGGTCAACTTTCCAAATTTCTAATTCAGACAAGGGTAGCTTTGGGTCACTGGGGTGTCTATATGTCAATTTTCACAATTTCCAATTAGCAAGGAGTTACTTAAGGTCATTGGGGTTGATTTTCACAATTTCCAATTAGTGAGTGGTTATTTGAGGCTGTTTGAATTTTCCAAATTTTCAATTATCACAGGGGTAACTATACATATTTACTATATGTCAACTTTCACAATTTCCAATTGGCGAAAAGTCCTATAGGCCAATATTACCAACCAATTAGCGAAGGGTTACCTGAGCTCATTGGGGTTGCCATAGGGCAATTTTCATTATTTCCAATTAATGAGAGTTGTCTGAAGTCACTGTGGTTACTATAGGTCAACTTCCACCATTTCCAATTAGTGAGGGTTACTATATGCAATTTCTTGAAATTCTCAAATATTGAAACCAAAGTGGTCAAAAACACTGTGCGTGAAATGAAAAACCATTGAGCCTGCCCGTGCAGAGGCGGGATCCAACCAGTTCTCACCACTTCTCTAGAAGTGGTTACTAAGTGGTTACTAAGTGCCAAGAAGGGGTTACTAAAGCAACCTCCCCTGCCCAATAGGGACTGGAGGTGCAGCAGCAAGCGGCGGCCAAGCCACTGTTTGAATCCTACTCAATCACGGAACCTGTTATTAAATTCTCCTCCTTTTGATCCTACTCACTGTGCCCATGTGCTGGAATCTTCTGTTTGTGATTTTCTAGATCTCCCATCCTAAACTAGATCCCACAATAACGCCTCTGGCATTTCCAGCAGAGTTTGGAGGGTTTGTTTTGGTGTAGAAAGTGCTTCACAGAAATATCAATGTGCTCTTGCAACTTTTCTGTAAGCTTGACTGGTGCTATTACCTCTCCTCGGGTTCCGATAAGAGTGACTGAAGCTAAGAGAGAGGGCCATTCATGAGTTCATGCGTCAGAGCTAAGATTCAACTAGAGGGTCTCTTCCCCACGGCTGTGCTATAATGGCCCCCAAGGAGCAGCCAATCGCTGCAGTTTCTCAGTCGGCATGTGCAAGGCGTAAATAACTGTACTTTGTGCAGTGATATCTATTGATTAATTCTCAACCCATCTTTTAACTTTGTCCTACTCTGATTCAACAGCGGTCATGAAAGCAGCAGATACAAAAACAGAAGATGGCATATTTACTAAGGTTTTGTTTTATTATATGTTATTTTTTATTATTTCAAACCCTACCTTAATTCCCACCTCCCTCATTAAAGAAAGAAACAACCCCCAGGACTTAATGCTACTGGGGCCTGTGGTTAGAGATTCATAGTATGACTTGTAGCAAAATTCAGAACGCTTAACCACCCCAATTCCCACCCCCAGTACTACCTCACGTTATAGAAGCCAAGTACAGTACAGTGTCTCCACTCTTGTTCTGAAATGGCAGTTTGAAAGGAAAAAAAGCATGAGAGAGACGGGGAGTTGAGGTACTGACGCAGCCTTGGACCCGTGACGAGCCCCCCGAAGCATTCTATAAATCCAAGGACTCGCACAAGCCGCTAATGCTCATCTGGCTGTGACTCTCCGGGAGGCTTCTTTGGTTCTGTCTGGCCATTTAACTATGGGGCGGGGCAGGGATCTTAAGAACTCCTGTTTACATTCTTGAAGACTGGCTGTTTCTTTTCCTCATTCACGGATTGTTTTCTGTGGCCCCCTCTGGACTTTGAGATGGGGCATGGGGTGCAACAGTCCTCTACATGTTTCTGCATTTGGGCTGGATACTTTTACTTAAATCTGCCTCTGAATTTAGCGGCGATTGTAGGCCACGGAAAGCAACAGTACATAAGAAGAAGAGGAGGAGGAGGAGGAGTTTGGATTTATATCCCCCCTTTCTCTCCTATAGGGAGACGCAGAAGGGGCTTTGTTGTCCCTTCCTCTCCCCTCCCCCACAACAATCACCCTGTGGAGGTGGGTGGGGCTGAGGGAGTTCCGAAGAACTGTGATTCAGCCCAAGGTCAACCAGGCTGATATGTGTTGGAGTGCACAAGCCAATCTGGTGGACCAGATAAGCCTCCTTACAGCTCAGGTAGCAGGAGCTGGGAATCAAACCCGGGTTCCTCCAGATTAGAGCGCAAGACCTGCTCTAATCCACTACACTACGCTTGGCTCTCATTCCTTCTGACCTTTTATTTTGTTGGTTTCCCACTGGGTTGGGGCGCTAAGCTAATATTCGGCTTCGCGGACTCCCTTCAGGAAGGTCTGCATCGGTGTATACCTCAAAACTAGAATATATTTATATATTATATATATGTATCAAGCACAGGTTGTAGTATATGGATGTGTGTATGTTAGAGGAATACATTACATCTGTATACACAAATCTATATCGCTGCAGTATTATTACGCTAGTAGAAAAAAAGGTTTATTTTCCCCAGAGTACCCTTGAACCTTGACGGAAGACCAAAGCTCTAAACATACCTCAGTCTCCAAAACCAGCATTTCCAGGCAGGAACGGCCGGGTACTCGTGGGGCAACATTTGGAGAGAATAGGTACATGTCAAGAGTTTTGGTAAACCATTTGCATAAAATCCAGCTGCTGCCGGTACTGTGGGAAAGCCCAGAAGAAGTGGGAAGGTTTGACTATTCCTATGCGATCTGGCAGCACTCCATTTTTCTTTCTTCTCCCCACCCCTTTTCCCTCGAGCAGGAAAAAACCACCCCGCCTTTAGAATAGCAGGAATACAAGAGGATGATAGGAAAAGCCCTGAGATGGAAGCATTCTTGTTGTGTTTTGCATGACCTGTGAGACAAAGAGAAGTATCTTGGGAGGAAGGGGAAAACAGATGTGAACGAGGGAGAGCTAAGAGCTTGCAGCATATGTCGCACTCCACCTGGCTGGTTGGCGGCCCAACACTCAAGAAATATCTCCGGGTCAGCCTCTGGACCTTTGCTGATGAGGGAAGTGCCAAATCTAGCCACAGGAATGTCCAGGCCCCCTTCCCGCATCTTTGCTGTGGAACCTCAGGAGTTTATTGCTCATACAGTCATATACAGTAAAGTCCGGATTCTAATTCCCTTACAAAACTGGGCTGAAATGCACGTACGGCAGCGTTGGTGCAACTGCTAAGAATATATATATATTCAAAAATTGGTGAGAGGAGGCCTTACAAATCTCCCTGGGGGGCGGGGGCGGCAGGCGTGTGTCTTCCCTCTCTCTTTGCCATGTACCAGTATGGAGCCAAATCCACTCTTTCGATTGGTTCCCTAGCCCTCACCACAACTGGAGTTCCCTAGCCCCTCACCACAACTGGTTCCCTAGCCCCTCACCACAACTGAGACATAAGGATAGAGTAGATTCAAAGCCTAATTTACAAGCTTCACTTAATCCCACAGGCCACGTAGCTTGTCCGGTAAAGTGGGTAATACTGTAATTACGAATGGAGGAATGAAACGTGGGAGCCCTTTGTACAGTTTTACTGTCCCTTGTCTAACGGATACAGGTAAGCCGTCTCCACTGCTTTTATGCACTTTGCTACAAGGGTTCCTCCCTTCACTAAGCAAACGCCGTTCGGATAAAAAGGAACCCTGGGCCAACCGCGCACTTCTCTCTAGAAAAAAAGAATACTTAAGGTTTTATCCATGCGCACCTCTATTTGGGAGTAAGTCCCACTGCACACAGTAGGGCTTACTTCTGAGCAAACATGCTACTGACTGCATAGGAACATACTTTTGGTTGTCCAGGGAGAGTCTAAAACTTGGGCCTAAGTAAAATCAAACAAAATGTATGAATAACATCAGCCTCTCTTTTCTAACGTGACATTACTGCTGACACAAAATCGTATCATGACTTCCGCAGCTCTTTGAATTCCCAACGCCTTCCGTGGTTCCAGAAGGCTGGTTTTCCAAATCTTTTAGAGGAGCTCTTTATAGAATTCAGATCAGGAGGTGGTTTTGATTATCTAAACCAGGGGTCTCACAATTCCTGCGTTTCCTCCAGATGTTCATGGACTAAGCAAATCCTGTCAGCTCCTTGCCAAGCATGGGCTAATTGGCTTTGGGATTTGTAGTCCATGAATATCTGGACGATACTGTGTTCAGATGGGATTTGTAGTCCATGAACATCTGGAGAGCCACAGGTTGCAGACCTTTTGTATGGACTTCAAACTTTATGTGGATGTGCGCCTCCAGTAAGATTTTATGTGATAGTTTGGCTCCAATAGGATTTGCATTTCAACTCTGGGGACACGGATTCCCTGGGGGATATGGATGTTTTCGGCCTGCATTTTTCTACATTTCACCAGTTAGGTAATTACTAAATTCTAATTTCGTGCCTTTCGATGGACAGAAAACCTTTCTAATGTAAAATTTCATCTTCAAGTTCCCACTTCTGGCCCTGTCCACCTAATCACAAAAGGAGTGTGTGGAATATCAAATTGTAAAACTTTCCTCCCCAAATTAAAACAGGGACCTTATTGCTGACTGTGATAAATCCTGGGGTAATCACAACTAGCCAATTTTGGTACCTCCGTGAACTGGTCGCTAGGTGTACATCCTGTTTCCACTTTACCACACATTTTCCCCCTTCAATCTTTTGGTTCTTATGTAGCAAAATATTCTATAAAAGAAAGTGACTGAAAATCTATAGCTCTAAGAATACCTGTTTATCTTCTTTTTTTTGTTGTGTTTTTTTGTTTGTTTCTCTTGAAAACAAAACCCTCTCGCTATAGTTAGAACTCAAGGAAAAGAAAGGCAGGGAAATGGGACTCGTGTGCAAAAGTCTACCGAGGGGATCCGAAAAGCACAATGAAATAAACAGCTCCTCGGGGGGGGGGGGGGGGCGGGGGCATGGGAGGGAGACTTCTCACAAATTGGAGGGTAGTTTCTGATCGATCCTGTTCTCGGTCCCCGGCAAGCTCCTATAGAGCCTTTCCTCCCTCCCGCGGCAGTCAGAGGTGCGGAAATGGTCGGACTGGCCTCCAGTGCAGGTGGGCGCGGCAGAGAACCTGAGGACATGTGGCGCCGCAGAGCCATTCTCCCTGGCACAAAGTTATATGGCTTCCCGAGAGGTCTCTGGCCCCTCCTCCTGAGAAGGATGAGAAGCTAGAAACGGACTCTCTGGAGGAATGGGGAGAGCCATGGCTTGAAGTCTGAGCCAGCTTCTTGGGGCAAAGATGGCTGGGAAGCAGGAAATCAACTTGAGGTCCTGGGTCAATCGTCCGGGCGGAAGCGGCGGGGTACCCCTGGGCTGGAAGGGACTGGGCGGAGGCGGGCTGGGGGTCTGGAGGCAGCAGCAGAGATCCGGCGGAGAGCCCAGCGCCCCTGGAAGGGTCACTTGAAAAAAGTCCTGGCTGGGGGGGCTTTGGACTGGGAGGACTAAGGCCTGAAAAGCGGGGGGAAAGGAGGGGCACCACCAGGCTGTTTCAAGGGAGACAGAGAGGCAAAGGCGACCTTTCGTGGTGCATCTGAGCCGCGGCATGGCAGCGTGGGAGGTCCTAATGCACTTGGCGGGCTGGGATTACAAAACCTGAAGGGGAGCCTCCAGTCGCCTGCAGGTGCCAGCTGGCTTAAGCTTAGGAGGATGGAGAACCGGACGAGGGAGGCAACGGGAAGGGGTCTATCCCTTCCCGTGCTCCAGAAGTTCCTGAGAGCTGTTGGGTCTGGGTTCTCATTGGGGAGACTCCTGCAAGCTGGCTGCAAGTGGGCCGAGGGGGCTGCTGGGTGGAATCTGAGGGTACGGGCTTAAGGCGCGGGATGGAGAGCTCCTCGGGGGCCTTCTGGAAGGGGCCGAAGCTTCACCTGTTGGCAGATTGCTGTCGGGCTCCCAGAAGCCTGCTGTTGAGCAGTTCCTTCCGAGGTCCTGGAAGGCCCCCCTTGTTTCCTGCAGGTTCAGCCCTGCAGACGATGGGCCGCCTGAGGCGCAGTGGCTTGAGCCGCAGGAGAAGGGGAGCCGGCCGAAGTCCGGATGGGATCCGGCCTCCAACTCCAGCCGAGGCCGCGGAACCCCGCCAGCTGCTGGACCTGGCGAGGATGAGGAGAGGGGGTCCGCCCCAGGTGTGTGCTGCTGGGACGGCGCGGCTGGAAGGGGAGCCCACTTACGGACGGGTCCCGCCTGGAGGACACTTGGGATAAGGAATGGAGCCCTCTCTGTGCTGCCCAGGGAGTTCCAGTTTGATTGCTGCCCCAAAGAACCGGGCGACAGACACTGGAGGACTGGAAGATGGCGCTCTGGAAGGCGAGGGTGGTGAGTGAGGGCTATTGCTACCGAGGTGGTGGCGGCGGGCGGCTTGCAGCTGGCCAGCTTGACATGAGGGGTGTCCAAACACAGGCGCGGGTGAAGAGGCGGCGGCGGGCGCGCAGCGGCGGCGTGCAGCTTGGACGCAGCATTAAGTGGGCCATCTCTGGTCGTGGCTGCACGACGGCTGGATGATCTCGCTCTCCTGGTAGCTGAAGACTCCGGAGTTGAGGTCATGCTGGACTTTATGGAGCAGGGATGGAGTTCTTCTTGCCTGAGGAAGAACAAACGAGCAGGGTTACTAATCAGGAACGGGCGTATCTAGGGAAAATGTCGCCTGGGGTAAAAGCTGAGTGCCCCACCTCAGTATAAGCGGTCACCCTCCCCCACCATGACCAAAGTTTTTTTGTAGTCAGTGCATGGACCTTGAGGGAAGGAAGAGGGGTGTGGAGGGGTGATTTTACACCCTCTATCGCGGGATTCGGTCGGCAGCCCGGGGACATTTTGACCCAACACGTCTCCCTGGGCAGTACGCCACGGATCAGGAATGCCTCTAAGTATCATTTTTTTATACTGAGAACAATACATGAATCTACCTATATACTGGATCAGACCCTTGGTCCATCATAGCCAACATAGATCCGCGGTGGCAAACCCATGGTAATCCAGATGTTCATGGATCATAATTCCCATCAGCTCTCGCCATCATGGCTAATTTGGCATGTAGTTCATGAACATCTGGAATTCAGAAGTTCATGAACATCCGGAGTGCCGCTAGGTTCTACCACTGACATAGATTGATTCCGCTCCGAGATCTCTTGATCGAGGTCTTCTACATCACCTACCATCGAGTCCTTCCTCACATTGCCTTTGTTACACCGTTTCCTTTTTTCGCCCTGGCTTATCATAAACGAACCGCTTCCGGGCGCCATGGACTCATGAAGAAGCACATCAAATAACCCGAGCAAGTCAATAATGAGAACTCCCCCCCAATCAGCTGGGAGTTGGCTTTCAATCTTTGGCCATTGGGAATCTTCACTAGGTCTTCCATGCTGCTGCAACCGAGTAAGCAGTCAGCCTGGCTGGGCGCTGATCGGCCCAGGAGGTGTCTCTCTGGTTTCTCCTGGTAAACCTTTGTTGGCTATCAACTTTGCTACTCTGCCCCACACACAAAAAAAATTCTCTTTGGTTTTGTGTTACAGCAAGCCTGGCAGGCAGCAAAATTTCCCAGGAGGGAGGTCAGATGCGACTCTGGCCTAACTTCTATAATCAGCCGAAGGCTCTCTGAACAATATCGCTTTGGTTGCTGTGTTCAGTTGGAGCCCAACTAAATGTGGTGTCTACATTCTTTTTCTATGAGGCAGACTCCGACGGTTAATAAAACTTTGAAAGTATTGAGAATCCTATGTATGGATAAGCAATAACTGGCTATTACCAGAACTGATATTCATTAAGCATCGCAGTAAATACAAAGCTGAGCTGAAACCCACCCCCTCCCTTTCTTCTCCCCCCCCACACCCCGCCCCTGCCAAACGTGAAACTACTACTGCTGGCTGGCAGCAGTCTCCCAAAATCAGAGGATGTATACCAAGTGATTGCAAACCTTTTCGAGACTGAGTTCCCAAATTGCAAGCCAAAACTCCACTTCTATTTATCGCGAAAGTGCCAACACGGAAATTTAACTTAAATACTGAGGTTTTAGTTTAGAAAAAACGGCATTAGCTCTGAGGGACGCGTATACTCTGGAGTATTTCGGTGGTAGCCAGTGGCTTTGCTTTGAAGCAACCGTGCAACTCTTCCAATGGATGAATCACGAATTCTAGGAGGGTTTTACTCTGTAGCGTTTCTCCCATTAAGCGAGCAACTGAGCTTACTTCCCAGGTAAAGGATCGCGACTTGAGTTCTTCCTCATGAAAATCAGTGGGGTTTAACAGTGCTTTCCCCCCCACATGACACAGCGCCCACAGAGAGGGCTCTGAGTGCCACCTCTGGCAATCTCGTATCATAGGTTCGCCACCACCACTGATGTATAACCACATTCCCAAGTGCAGAAGCAGCAATAAAGAACAGCTGGCTAAGCTGTTTCCAAGCAGGGATAATTCTACAAGGTGCCAACGTGATTCCAGGAGACGTGGCAAGACTCTGGGGCAGGCTACAAGTGACTATGCTTAGTCTCCATACAATCTGGTTTTGAGTGCAGAAATAGAGATAAGATAAACTTTAATGTAATTGTGCACGCACAACGGAAATACAAACATCCCCCGCATGCACATTTCTGCAGTCCTTCACCCCGCCTTCCATAATCCTCCTTCCAACTATCCCGGACACAGCCACAACCACGCTAGCATGATACCACGGAGTTCAGGCATAGCCATAGCCTCTAGAATAGAAGCTGTCTCTTGAGCCTAGTTGTCCTTGTTTCTATGATCCTATATCGCCTGCCAGATGGTACTATTTCAAAAAAAGAGTAGGCAGGGTGAGACGGGTCTTTCAGAATATTCCGAACTTCAAGTAAGCATAAGCATAAGTGTTTTATTGTCACTGTGCACGCACAACCTAAACGTCTCTATAGCAGCCTTCCCTCGATGCACACAATGTCAGACTCATACCCCATCCTCACTTTCCCCTTCCTCCACCCGTTCCTACACAGCCCCAAACACATCAACACGGGGTTATTTGGAGTTTAGCTGTGAGCTACAGCTCTAGAGTAGAAGCTGCCTCTAAGCCTCTTTGTCCTAGGCTTTGATAGACCTGTATCAAGCTTGTCGTGATGGTAACAGTTCAAAAAGAGAGTGTGCTGGATGAGATATAGTCCCTTGTAGAATATTTTGGGCTTTTTGTGGGCTTCGGGAATTATATAGAGTTCTTCCAAGGAGGGGAGGAGGGCAGCCGTATAATCCTCTGTGCAGTAGTGATCACCCTCCTTGGAGCGCCTCTTTCCTATCTGCCACTGCAGCAACGGGAGAACCATACACAGATGCAGTAGGTGAAGACACTCTCAAGCAGCACAGCGGTTAAAGGACACCCGGAGTTTTCCATTCAGTTGTTGTTTCCTTAAAAGCATGAGAATTATAGAGTTCCTTCCAAAGGATCGGAGAGGGCAGTCGATAATTCTCTGGGCAGCAGTAATCACCCGATTGAGCGCCTTCCCATCTGCCACTGTGCAACTGGCAAAACCATGCACAGATGCAGTATGTCAGGACACTCTCCATGGCATGGACGCCTGGTGCAAAATTTGCAGCATCCTCAGTTGCCGGGTGCTTTCCTCAGAACGCTGGTGTGCTTCCTGTCAGCTAAAAGCCCTCTCTTTAGAGATTGCGGAGGGCATTGATAATGGCCTCACAGTGATGATCCAGCCCCCCCCCCCCCAGATAGCTTCACTTCCAGGTCACCAGCACTCCCCAGTTCCTCCATTGCATTGTTCTCCAGCTGCATGGGAAAATGCAGCCAAGGACACCAGGTAGTAGATCAGAGGTGGGGATCCAGCAGGCTCTCACCAGTCTTGTAGAGTGGGTTGGCCACTGTTTGTGTGTGTACGCAGAGGGGGCTACTACTAGGGTCTGCTTTCTTCCGCTAGAAATTCCATTAGGTCCAAAAAATCATGAAGTCCCAGCTGGTTCCTATGTGGCTGGTTAGCTGATGTAGAAAACGGGATCATTCTCCTCAGCTGTTTTAAAAACATGTTTTAGCAATATGGTAAAAGTTCCTTGTTTAAGGAAAGGAAAGTATCCTTCTTTTGATTTCTAGAAACAAAAATTAAGCATTTGAAAGTATTTTCAAGCATCTGACAGGCAGCCAATTAGAGGAAAAGAAGTTGTTTCCTGCTGGCAGTAGACTATAGGACTTTGCTATAATGAGTTTAAATTATGGACGAGAAAAGAATACCAGCTGGAAATTCAAGGAACTTTTTTTTTTACAGTAAGAGTTTTTTTTAAAGTAACAAGAGAAATTATTAATGCCCGCCCCCGGAATGCCCGCCGCTGGCCACGCCCACTGCGTGACCCAGCCCCGCCCGCACTCCCATTGAAGCAGCTTATCGCTTCATTGTTTGAATCCCACCACCATGGGAACTCTGTTACTAAAATTTTTGGATCCCACTCACTGCAGTAGATTCAGAACAGATGGAAGGGAAGCACTTTTTTATTGGCGAAGGCAAAATTAACTTGATGGTATTCTGGCTATGCGATGAAATACAATCATGCAGCCGCACTGGCTCAGACTGCTTTAAAGGGAGGAGCTTTAGCAAGGAATTAATGGCCGAGAGTCCATCACTGGTTAAAACTGGCTGGACAGAGCCATAGTGTTCAACGACAGTATGTCTCGCGATTGACAACAGACTTTGGGAGTCTGTTACTGCGGTCAGCTTGTAAGGCCCTCCTTCCAGGGACCTCGGCATTGTGGGGAGCAGACGATGCTGAACTAGATGCTTATTGTCGAAGGCTTTTCACGGCCGGAATCACTTGGGGTGCTATGCATTGGTTTCCGGGCATGTAATGACCGTGTTCTAGCAGCGGTATTCTCTCCTGACGTTTCGGGCCCTGCAAATCTGCAATGGCTGGCATCTTCCAGAGGATCTGGATGTTGGGAAAAGCAAGTGGAGATATATATATATCTGTTGGAGTGTCTTAGGGTGGGTGAAGAAACTTATTGTCTATGAAGAGTAAATAAAAGAAGGCAACCAGGTCGAAAAAATAGTTGAGGGGCATCTGAATAGAAGTATATGAGTAAATAAATGAAAGTCCCTATAGCATGGGATTAACAAATGGGAGATAGCAAAGGTCACTGCGGGGAGCATCTGAATAGAAGTATCCTGCAACCTTTGCTCTTTCTTTTGTCTATGGTCATCCTGTGTTTGTGTGGAACTGGTTAGACACTGTCTATGTAACTCTGAAGTATTTTTCAACACTGGCACAGCCAAGTTCACAATGTCCATTTTCACTTAGTTTCTTCCCTTCCTGTTAAAATTCGTCCATGTATGCTTGTAACTGGATTCTAAATGTAAAGCTTCTCTGTAGTAGTCTGACGTAGTGGCTTTCAGAGTGGATATCCAGAATTTCTGTTTTTCAAATAATATTCTATGTCCAGGTTGTTTTATCAAGTGTGGTTTATTCCGGGTTCTCTGAGTGGGTGTAGTGACAGAAGCTGTGCTGGATTCTGGGTACGTTAGCAAAATTAATGCTGAGGTTGCTTTTTTTAAATAAAGGGCCAAGTCGGCTCTCCAAGCAGCCTAGAGATAGCACTACCAAAGCAATGCGATTCTGTTGAAAAAAAGAACCTATTCCCTAACAATTGTATCAGCTTAATCAAATTTTGCTTTCAGCGGCTAACTTTTCTGCACCGGCTCTTGGCTATGCTGGATTAACCGTGCTATTCTGCTTTGCTGGCTCCAAGGTTGTCTCTCTCTCAATCTGTCTCGCGCCAGTGTAGCGGAAGAATTCAGGCTGCTCCTCTCCGAGACCTTGCACTGTATCCCTTTGCGTTGTGGCCCATTTGGGATGCGCGAGCCTTAAGAAGCGGCAGCAGCTCCGCGAGAAGTCTCCTCCGGGTGGCAGAAAAGCATTGTGGAGCGAAAATGCAAAAAGGACAGAAACCCCTCAAAAGATGCACAATATTATCCCCCCCCCCCTTCGTGGTTTCCATTTGTGCGTTTCTAAACCTCGTTTTCATTTGCCACCTGAGCAGAAGCGAAGAGATCCCTGATCATAGGCCCCCTGATGCCAAAGGAGCACCGCAGCCTTGTGCGGCGCTAAATCCACACACACGCGCAGCGGTGGGCCTGATCTACCGCCTGAAAATGTTAGGTCTCAATTTAGCTGCCATCACAAGCAAGGGGATTGATGAAGTGCTCCACTGTTCTTATGTGGTAAAACAAAGGAGGACAGGGTGAGAGCTGTTTCCAGATGGCCTAAGCTCAGTGAGATGGCGAGATCCTACTTGGCATGCGTGCCAGAGGTGGCACTCAAGAGCCCCTCTCTGTGGGCATGCGCACACAGAGTTCGTCACATAGGAGGAGCAGAAAACCACCGTTGACACATACAGGCTGGATCTTTGCTTCTATGAGTAAAACCCTGCTAGGGTCGTGGATTCACCCATTCGGCGCTTTTGCACGGTTGCTTCACCAAGCTAAGCTACCGACGCCAAAATTTGGAGCCAAATCCATTTTTTCCTAGAAACTAAAACCTCAGCATTACGGGTTAAATTGCCGCGGTTAACGCACTTTGCGATAAAATAAGTTTGGGTTTTGGGTTGCAATTTGGGCGCTCGGTCTCGAAAAGTGTTATTTCAGCTGGCCTAGCTTCCACTCAGGACTGCGCCCGGTGCCCACAGCTCTCCTGCCTTCCAGCCGCATTTGTGCATGCTTAAGCGGCGGCAACGAGCTAAGGCTTGGCTGCTTCTCGCAAAGATAGAAAAATCGTTTTCTAGAATGGCCGCCTCTGGAGGGCAATTGTTCGTGCCCACTTACACTTACACGCCAGCCTCGGTGGCATATAATTTCCCCAAAGCAGGTGCCCTCCGCCCTCCTAAAAGCCCGAGAAAGAGGCTTTACCATGAATGGGCGGTGCCAAACCTCGATCCCTTTTCCTACCTGTGGTGTGGGCTTTCAGAAGTGTCACTGTGCAGGCTGTGACACACAGCCGAGGCGCTGCTCCTCTTTTGAAAGGCATCCATGGTCCACTGCTCCCCTGGTAATAGCTTAACAGCGCATAGTCGGTGCACTCCTCCTGGGAGAAGCCTTCCAGTACAGAACTGAAAAGCACTCATGCCTGTGGATACCGCGGTCAAAAGCTCTCCTCCCGGAATGGCTTCCCCAGCTCATCTCCCACTAAAGCGCAGGATAGCCATATGGGCCAAACGGCGTCCACGGTCTCCCCTGCCAGCCCTATGGGATACCGCCTAACCGTGATTTATTTTGGTATGAGGCTTTTGTGAATCTTGGCTCGTTCCAGGCGTGTAGAGTGATGCGAGAGACCTTCTGCCCGACCCCGGAGAGTTTCCTGCCAGTCCGAAAGCAAGATAGTACTGACTCCTACGGGCCCGGGTCAAAGGTCTAATTCCAGCATAAAGGCAGCTAAGTGCGTTGTGGACAAGGGAGCAAGCTTGATTTCCTAACGCTGCCTTCGGAGGGCTAGGATACCGAGGAATGGATTCAAGGTGCAAGAAAAGAGATTTCCCCCTGAACATTAGAGAGAGAACTTTCTGGCCTGTCAGGGCTGTTCGAACTCGGAGAGTGGTGGAATCTCCTTCTCTGGAGGTTTTTAAACAGGCTGGACGAACATGTGTTACAGGGAGAATTATGCTTTGATTGATTGTTCACTGCATGGCAGAGGGGTTGGACTTGATGACCCTTTGCCAGGGTCTCTTCCAACTCTTAGCCATGGCCTTTATTGGCATGAAGAGAACAGTACAACAAATAATAAAAACTGGCTAAAAGCATAAACAATTCACAGGAAATAAATGTTTGAAGTCGAAGGAAATCTGCACTGGCATTTAGTAATTTCCAGGAGGAAGTCTGCCAGCTTATCATACAGAGAGAGTCTCTTCCAACTCTATGATCCTATAATGTCATTGTTAGGGCCTCTGAAGGCGCCCCTAGATTTCTATTTTATCTTTGCTATAGCTGAGACTGTAAAAACAATTACCCATCTGCTTGCTTGTTTTGTGGATGAAAGCTTTAAGTTTGGGGAAAGGAATGTAAGGTGAATTTGGGGGTGACCCGTAATCTACGCGGAGCCATAGCTTTCTAAGAATCAAGACAGTTGCACCCCTTAGGTAATCTACTAACTTCTTACTGTATGGAAAGCTCCAAAGTATTTCACTGCATAGTGCAGAATTTAACCAGTTTAAAATCTTTTTCATCATAACATGCCTTTTCGTTAGGGCAGAGGATACAGAATAAATACTTTCCCCCTGGACTTTGGACTGCTTAGCCAACTCCTAAACCTCTAGGACTGTGGTGGCGAACCTTTGGCACTCAGATTATTATGGACTACCTGAGATATTCCCATCAGCCCCTGCCAGCGTGGCCAATTGGCCCACTACAATTGGCAGGGGCTGGATGGGAATATCAATCCATAACTGGCATCTAGGTACCAAAGTCTGAAATAGTCCATAACATCTGAGTGCCAAAGGTTCGCCAATTCTCGCTCCTAGAGATGTTTTGAAGGGACTTTATTGGCTATTTCCAAAACTGTTTTGGAAGGTTTCAATGATTTTGTTGGGGTGTGTTGTAAAAGTGCTCTGGGAACTTGTGAGCTGGAAAGGTGAAGTTTTATCAGATTAGAGACCAACCAAGAATAAAACAAATTTTGCACCAATTGAGCTGCTGTGAAATTGTTCACCTGCAAGAGTTACATGGCGGGTGGAAGGGAAATACACACACACTTTGGGATATAAGCAGAGGTGGGATCCAGCAGGTTCTCACCGGTTCCGAGAGTAGGTTACCTAATTATTTGTGTTATTATTGCCGAGGGGTTACTAATGGTAAGTGATTTTGCCATAATGCTGGATTTTTTTGCCTTGAGTTACGCCCTCCTCTCATCAGTAGCCGAAGCGCATTGCGAACTTGAAGAGTAGTCTAGCAGGAAGATGCACCCGGTGTAGTATGGCAGCCTGCGCCTGCGTGCGGGTATCTCGTTTTCCCACCCAAGGACCGGGCGCATGATAGTGCGCCCTTGCCACAGTCCTCAATTTCAGGAATGCCGCGCCCCCAGAATGCCATTGGCCACGCCCCCCATTGTGCCCCCGGCCCAGCCCCATTGAAGGCGGCTATCAGCCACAGTTTGAATCCCACCACCATGGGAACCTGTTACTAAACTTTTTGGATCCCACCACTGGATATAAAAGGGTGCTTCTATCCTCTACCAATTCCTCGCCAGGCCTCTTGGATTTATCTTCCACTCGGCTTGAGTAAGTGGCCCCGCGCTGCCCTAAGAACTAGAACCTGGGGTTTTAATAATTCTAATTGTGCGAAATTTATTCTCAGAATACAGCATCCAGCACGAAGATTCAGTTCCCGTTCTTGGATGGGACAGCAGGCTGACTCAGCCAGATCCCTGGCCGACCAGCCCCGATTGCCACCCTACCGATCCTGTCCAGTCTATCCAGCGCCTTCACGCTTCAAAAGCTCTCCTCATCATGCGGGATACTCCTCCAGCACCTCGTTGGAAGATTGTCCAAACGGAGAGGGAGTAGAGGCGGCCAGTAAGTGTCGGCTCGTGCATTTCGCGGTGCGCTTGACCCACTTGGGTCAGCAGGCCAGATTTCTAGGGTAAAGCGAAGAAGAAGTATGAACAAGTTTTGCGCAGCAAGGACTCTGGGCTTACCTAAGGCTTCTCTTTGCATCCAGAGTAGGATTTTGTATCCAGTCCTCTGATGTGTATCGCACCTTCCTTTGAGCAATCCCTCCTCCTGCATTCCGTTGGGCCTCTATGGTGCTAATGGAAAGCTTCAAAAACTGCATAGCTAACTGTATGGCAACTCTGTAAAGGTTTTCAAGAGACAAGACACCTCTTCAAAAGGTGGTTTGCCACCATCTGCCTTCAGGAGGTGGTTTGCCACCATCTGCCTTCTTCAGAGGTGGTTTGCCACCATCTGCCTTCAGGAGGTGAGCTTCGCCACCAATCTGCCAACTTCAGAGGTGGTTTTGCCACCAATCTGACAAAGATTGTCATGAAACCTATATATAAAGCAAGTGGTCTGCTGCACCGCGACTTTGGAGGACTGTGTTCAGTTCACAGGGTCACCACATCCTCAAAAAAGGATATTGAAGAGGATAGAAAAGTGCAGAGAAGGGGCAACGAGAGGATGATCGCAGGGACTGGAGCACCTTCCTATGAGGAGAGGGCTGCAGCGTTGGGGACTCTTTTTAGTTTGGAGAGGAGACGTCTGAGGGGGGGGTATACGGATTGAAGCTCTAGTAAAATTATGCATGGGGTAGAAAATGCTTGACCAGAAGAGACATTTTTTCCTTCTTTCTCACAATACTAGGAAACCAGGGCATCCACTGCCAGAAAATGCTGGGGAAGAATTAGGACTAATTAAAAAGGAAACACTTCTTCACGCAAACGTACGTGAGTCGAGTAGTTTGGAATATGCCGGCCCCAGGGAGGTGGTGATGGCCAATTAACCTGGGATAGCTTCTTTAAAAAGGGGCAGACAGATATTATGGAGGAGAAGTCGATCTATGGCTACCAATCTTGATCCTCTTTGATCTCTAGATTGCCAAAATGCGCTTGGCAACAACAGTCCAAGGGTGCTTCGGGAGCAACAGCCACAGAAGAGCCATTAGCTTTCACCTCCTGCATGTGAGCTCCCAAAGGCACCTGGTGGGCCACTGTGAGTAGCAGAGGGAAGCTGGACTAGATGGACTCTGGTCCTGATCCAGCTGGCTTGTTCTATATGTTCTTATATGCCTTCAAGAGGTGGTTTTGCCACCATCTATAGCCTTTGAGTAATAATCTTGGATCTGTTTTGGGATGCACCCAAACAGATGTATGTTTTCCATTCTTGCAAATTTAGAAGGGGGGACACTGAATCATGAAGAATGTTTTTTCTCAGAAAAATAAGCCAATGATAATCCTAAATACGTTTTTTTTTCCCATGAAAAGGAACTCCAAAACTTAGGGTTTTGAGATTATTGTCTGACATCTTGGGGAGCCTGTTTATCAAATTAGCAGGGAAGGGTGTAAGCTCAAGCAAAGCAAGAAATCGGAACAAAGAAACATGGAGTTATGCACTTACTTATATATCAGCCTCCTTTAGAATTATAGTGTGATGGCATGTATCATTGAAAAGACACAGATCAAGGCTACACCTGACAAATACCTAATGGTATATGCCGTTTGTTTAACAGTCCCAAATAAACTCTTTAAAATATCAAAATAAAGGACAAACTTGCCTTAGTGGAAGGGAGTAAGCAATATACATTAACACATGAAAATACATTGATAAGCAATTAGCGGTAGTGGATAAAGTACACACCAGCATGAAGTGGCTGCTACTCCAAAACATTTATCCTGTCCTATGTATGGATTGCCAAAAAATTTTTTAACTGTACTCAAAAAAAAATAGTTAATTGCTGCAGATAAACTTCCGGACAACTCAATTGTTTTAAAAAAAATATAAAATAATAAACTATTGTAACCTTACTAATGTATATTCTCTGTATCTAATTAGTGAGAAAAGCTACTCCCGTATGCCAATTCGCTAAAAATGTTAACAAAAAAATGTATTCAATCTGATAATGATAGTAGGGGTGTACAGTCTCGTCTTTCCAGATGTTCATGAACTGCAATTCCTATCTGTCCCTCCTAAATATGAGCACTGGGCGAGCACTGGTGCGTAAGGGCTGATGGGAAATCTGTAGTTCATGAACATCTGAGGGCCAGCGAAAGTTGGATAATTTGTGCTATATAGGATAAAAGCCGTGACGTGAAAGTACATCTGGTACAGTCCATTATGTTTTGGCTTTTTGATTCTGTACCGTCCCTCCGTTCTAGCTTTCCAAGCACGACTGCCACAGAACAAAACTGTTCGTCGGAGGCTGGAATCCCTACTCACTTTGACAGCATCTCTGAAAATTAGTCCACCCACAGCTGCATTTTCGAATGATCCATAATGACCTACAACTGAAACCTGACTGGGACACCTGCTGTGGCATGTTATCATTGGACTGTGAGGAGCTACGCTAACCACTCTGGTCCTTTTGGCGCTTTGTAGGGTAAGCCAGCTATCTGGCAATTTCTGCATTAAGTCTACCTTTCTCCATCGGGCTCATTTTCTACTCCACTTAGCTACTGGGGGGTTCTGCTATTAAGGGTTCACTGAAGCTTCACGCGCAAGATGCTAAGCAGCTGCGGCAAGCAGGTGGGAATTGAAGATCACGACATAATGGCCGTTAGCTGGAAGGCCGAAGTCTCCCCTGGATTCCAGCTCTGATAGGACCTCCTGGACTCATTGATCGGGGAGGCAGCGACGACGGGCCCCGCGAGTGGTGATATGGGAGAAAAGGCCACTTGTATTTATCTGTGCCACTCATCGCTCTTCTATTGCATTTGAACATACTAAGGACTACCCTTCTCTTCCATCTGAAGAAAACCCTGTGAGGTTGGGATGAGCTCGGTTCCTTCCTGCTTTCAGCCTGGTCTCTCGTGTGGGCTTCCCACTTGCCCTGTTTTCTCAACCCCATAGACCTGCAAGGTTTGTCCCACAGGCACCTGTATCTTAACTTCCCTACCCCTTCCTAGGAGCAGCAGCATGGCGTATGCAGAGGTTAAGAGCCTGTTTATCTAATCTTGGAGGAACTCAGGTTTGATTCCCCCGCTTCTGTCACTTCTGGAGCTGTGGGAGGCTTATATCTGGGGAATCTCAGGTTAGCCTGTGCACTCCCACACACTTTTAAAGCCAGCTGGGTGACCTTTTGGGCTAGTCACACAGCTCTATCGGGAGCTCTCTCAGCTCCCACCCACCTCACACAGGGTGTTTGTTGTGAGGGGGGGAAGGGCAAGGAGATTGTCAGCTCCCTTTGAGTCTCCTCCTGCAGGAGAGAAAGGGGACATAAACCAAACTCTTCTTCTTCTTCTTCTTCTTCTTGATCTTGTTTCTTTGGCAAAACCTTTGCCTCTAACATCACCCATCATGCCTCTGAGAAGAGAGGTATGGGAAAACACACTGCCTCCTTTCAAACCTCTTCCCTGTGGCTGGGCCTCAGAGCAAAACAGGAAGAGACATTCTTTCCCCTTTTTTTCTTTCTCCCCTCCAAAGCCCCACTGCACTTGTGTCTGGTGGGTGCACAGAAAAACGCAAGGAAGAGGGCATCTGGGCTTCTGTCAATTGGGGTCTCTGTCCTCCTTGGGGAAAAGTTTCTGAGTGGGAGGGCAGCCAGAGTGTTATCCTGCCACCCCCACTACCAAAACGGGAGAAGTTGAGGCTAGCTGCTGCAGGCTTTACCCTCCAAAGTAGGAACCGGCCCTGGCCAGCTTCTGGTTTTCCTTGTTGCCTTTGGTGAGCACGCTTGACTCACCCTGTGCTGAATGAAATACACATCTTCTTCTCCCAATGGTGCTTCCTCTTCCCGGATGATGTAGTCTGCAGGCTGGAAAACCTCAAACGCAGCTTGCTGGGGTAGCAGAAGTATGGACGCCAAGCAAAATTCGGATCCGCGCTACAGCAAACAGAGAGGCATGCAGGTAGGCTACGAAGCCTCCCGCAGTTGGAAGCGATTATTTCCCTAGGCGGAGGAAAAACAGCGCAGAAGTCAGTTTGGTCATATGGAACACTGAGAGCTTGTGGAAGGTCGTGATTCACTCAGGTGTGGCCATCCATATGGCCCAAGATGACTACAAGAAGGGTGGCCCACAGGTTCCACCAAGAAGGTCTCCCCTTGTTATTACTACTCCCCTTCCTCTTTCTAGCAACTGGTATTCAGAGATAGATTGACTCTGAACACAAACGTTTCATGGAGCCAAAATCCACTGATGGCCCTATCCATCCATCCATCCATCCATCCATCCATCCATCCATCCATCCATCCATCCATCCATCCCTCCATCTTCCATCCATCCATCCATCCATCCATCCATCCATCCATCCATCCATCCATCCA
>NC_059441.1:2280772-2298272 GCF_021028975.2 Sphaerodactylus townsendi
GAAGGAAGGAAGGAAGGAAGGGAAGGAAGGAAGGAAGGAAGGAAGGGAAGGAACCTTTTATCGTGATTTGACTACAAAACCAACATCGACGTGGGTGCAGCGTGAACACTACAAAGGAAAACAAAGTTTACTGTCCCCTTGGCCTAAGCTTTTTTTTTCTTTTTTTTTTTTTTTATTGTATTTTGCTCATCAGCAAGTCAGTGTAAGACTGGGGAAACCCGCGACTCTAAGACTCTTAAAGTCGCTATTTACTGGGTACCTTTTGGCCAGTAAGTCTCGCAGGGAGCTAGTGTCATTATTGCTCAGGAAAGAGTCATGCAGATGAACAAGCTCTAAGTCAAGGTCCACAATGTGGTTTCCAGTCACTATGACAACCATCACACCTTTTGGTGCTCCTCATGTTTTGAGAAACGGGTGGGCCAGAAGAGACTCCTTTGCACTTCATCTGATGAGTAACTGGAGACGTGATTGGCTGTGCAGATGTTTTACAAACATTGCTTGGGTAGCAGCTGCCACCATATCACCAAGGTCTCCATCGCTAGATTCCTCGAAAGCAAGCCATGGCAGCCATTTTCATGGTTGGCTCCTCCTTCTGAGTAGCGGCCATTTTGTGGCAGCCATTCTGTGGCCACACTCCACCACAGTGTCAACATTCCAAAAGTGCCTGCAGGCCCAAAAAAATGTTGGGGAACCCCTGCTCTATAATAATAATAATAATAATACATTAATAATAATAATAATATTACACACATATTAATATTAACTATTAATAATAATAATAATAATTACATATTATTACATATTATTATTATTATTATTATTATTATTATTATTACACTGGTTTATAGGACCTCCGGCTCCTCAAGGGCTCCTCTTAGATACAACCAGTACTCCAAAAAAGTTTAATGGCTGGTCATGCGCAGACCTTCCATGTATTGATGGCTCAGCGGCGCAGCGAAGGCTATTTTTTTTTCACACCAGCTTTACTCAGTGTATGGACTATCTGGTAGCCTGCACAGAGTCCGATTCAGCTTCCCCTGTCAGAACAACATTGCAATCGAATCAGTTTTGCTCATACCTGACGACGATGCTAACAACAAAGAGAGGAACTCCTGCAGGTCTAACAACACCGAAGCATCAAAGATACGTGCTCTGCCACACGAGCCAGCAAATCACACAGGTCTCCCCACAAAACCGGACAGTCTGGGTCATTCGGAAACAACAATACGGAACGAACGTTACATTCTCCGAAACAGGAAGCACGCAGACAAACACACGCACACGTACAACCTGTCTCCTACATTCTGCACAACAGACGCCACAGCGTGCTGCCCCCGAGACATTTGAAAGTTCTGGCCCTTGCAACGAAATAGTTGTTAGGATGTATATAAAAAGGAACTAGTGAGCCAGAATGATCTATCTGGGCTTGGTTATTAGAACTCGATTGTTTTCAACTGAAAGATCCCCGCTGGCTGCCGTGAGAGTTTTGACACTGCACCGTTTGCCTCAAACGCAAAATGTAAGAACGATTCTCCCGCTGTCAGAACAAAAGAACAGATGAAAGAATCCAGGTTGCCGCCCTCTGCCTTCCTTGCCTCCGCGTTTGAAAATCTTCTGTGTGTTTTTGCGGCCAAGTTCTAAGCTCTTTTCTGCAAACACGACACTTAGGAACTTTTAAAGGAGCAAAACGCAACTTTGCATTTTCGCGATTCCCACGCTGCACAATTTTATGCGCTGCAAAAAAACAAACAGACCTAAAAAATCCCTGAGTGCGCTTGGTGGCTGGATTCAGAGAAAATGTTTTCCCAATCAATCTCGTATTGTTCCGTCAGCCGGAACAATGCTGCCTTAAAATTCGCTGCAACCGAGGCCCCGCTAGAATGCCCTCGTTGCCCCCTTAACAACTCTTTACAAGAACAGCATTCTTAAGCGTATTTTGGATAAAGCCTCTACAAAAATAAAGAACGAGTAAGCCTATTTTCTCATTGCTCTGCTGCAGTATTGCAGGATGGAGTTCATCCACAGATCACGCAGTTTAATACCTTTTGACGGACTAAAAAGGGGGCGCTGATCAATCATGCAGGATAGTCTTTTTTAAAAAGTCGATAGAGGTTTACCCCTGTCCTGAATGGCCCAGATTAGCACTATCTTGTCAGACCTCAGAAGCTAAGCAGGGTTAGCTCTGGTTTGTATTTGGATGGGAGACCACCAGGAAAGTCTAGGGCAGTGGTGGTGAACCTTTGGCACTCCAGATGTTATGGACTACAATTCCCATCAGCCCCTGCCAGCATGGTGGCAGGGGCTGATGGGAATTGTAGTCCATAACATCTGGAGTGCCAAAGGTTCACCACCACTGGTCTAGGGTCACCATGCAGAGACAGGCAATGACTAGCATCCTCTGAAGGTCTCTTTGAAAACCCCATGGGGATGCCATAAGAAGCTAAGTGGGGTCGCCACTAGCCAGTACTTGGATGGGAGACCACCAAGGAAGTCCAAGGTGGCTATGTGAAGAACGTTAAGGGCAAACAGCCTGTGAACTTCGCTTGCCTTAAAAACCTTACAGAGAGATGCTGTGCTGCCGGTTAGTACTTGAGGGGGGGTACCACCAAAGAAGCCCAGCATCATTAAGGAGATAGAAGCAATGCCAAACCACATCTGCTCATCTTTTGCCTAGAAAACCCGATGGAGTCACCATAAATTGATTGTGACGTGACAGCATTCTACACCCACGTACATATATTAGATTTAAAGTGTCCCGCAGTGAGTTGCAACAACTGGCTCATTGCTTTGTCTGGGCACGTCTGGGACTGTGCCTTGGATTCTCCAGATGCGAAACATCTGCGGGTGAGCCAGAGCTTCCTCCTGCAAGGAAGATGCTGGGTACCATCTTGGAAGAAGAATACCCTACTTCCGTGGTGGCGAACCTTTGGCACTCCAAGTGTTATGGACTACAATTCCCACCAGCCCCTGCTGGAAATTGTAGTCCATAACATCTGGAGCGCCAAAGGTTCGCCACCACTGCCCTACTTCTTTCTCTTCTTAGAATAAAAATATCAGAAGAGTTCTGCTGAATCAAACCAGTGTTTCGACTGGTCTGGCATCCTGTGGCACATAGTGGCCAACCAGTTACTAAGGGAGGGCCAACAACAGGGCATAGAGCACAGGTGTCAAACTCGCGGCCCTCCAGATGTTATGGATTAGTTTATCATCCCCTGCCAGCATCATACTGGCAGGGGATGATGGGAACTGTAGTCCATAACATCTGGAGGGCCGCAAGTTTGACACCTATGGCATAGACGCTGAGGCCTTCCCTTATGTTGCCTCCTGGTCAGAGAAGAAAACTACCAGACACATCTGCATTGGTGAAAAATGAGTCCGGGCATTGATATTTTCGCCCATGTGTCGCTTGGCCAATTTAATGCATTTAATCAATCTGTCTTCATGCTGACCCTGTACCCCTGATGATCATGTCAACCTGACACGCTAACAATGCTCATATGGGGGGTTCTTATTTTTCTTCGAGAGCTTCCCTGGATCGCTGCAATCGCTTGTTTGCAGGTTACCTAATAACCTCTTCCTCAAATTCTCCTGCCAGCGGCGGAAAGCTTACCTTCTCCTGGTACTGCCGGCGAGAGGAGTCCAAAGATTGGATGAGGGCCGTGGCGTGACCGATGAACATGGCATAGCAGGTGGCCCCGACAATCATGCTCAGCATGGTGAGCCAGACATCAGACATGCCCACCGGGGCCTGCTGCCCATAGCCGATGCACAACATGTGGCTCATGGCCTTGAACAGGGCATAGGAGTACTGCTTCCCCCAGGAATCATTCTAGAGAGACAGACAGACAGATACAGTTACAGGACAGGAGCCAGAAAACGCCAAACGCACAGCATAGGTAAGAACTGCTAAGTTTCTCTCCAGATGTTTGTTGGACTACAGTTCTTATCATCCCCTGCCAGCATGATGCTGGCAGGGGATGATGGGCTAGCAATCTGTAGTCCATAACATCTGGAGGGCCGCGAGTTTGACACACCTGTGGTCTATAGCATAGGTGTCCAACTCGCAGCCCTCTAGCTGTTATGGACTACAGTTCCCATCATCCAGCATGATGCTGGCAGGGGATGATGGGAACTGTAGTCAATAACATCTGGAGGGCCGCGAGATTGACACCTGTGGTCTATAGGATCTTTTCTTGGGGAGGTGGGGGTCGGAAGGCTGTATGCACCATGCTGTCTACCACAAAACAATTTCCGGTGAGATGCTTACCAACCGCGTGCTTTGTGATGATGTGGCACTTGTGTTACTTTAGAAGGAATTTGTTTGGGGTATGGAACAGGCAGACAGACCACGCTTCTACGTACAGTACAGGTAAGCACGACTCCATCTTCGCAGACAATTAGGCGCGTTATGCGCATACACAGGAAGACATGAACACGTGAAGCTGCCTCATACTGAACTATACCAATGGTCCATAAAGGTCAGTGTTATCCGTATTATTACTGGCAGCTGCTCTCCAGGGGCTTGGGTGGAGGTCTTTCCCAACCCTTACTGCCCGGTTCTCCAGGGGCTGATGGGATTTGTAGTCCATGAACCTCTGGAGAGCAGCAGGTTGCAGACCCCTGGCCTAGCAGATGCTCTGTCCCTTAGCCACAGCTCCACAAACACACCCAATCAAGCAAAATGGGGTCATTAATCCACTTAAAATCCTAACCCATAGGTGTCAAACTCGCGGCCCTCCAGATGTTATGGACTACAGTTCCCATCATCCCCTGATGGGATGATGCTGGCAGGGGATGATGGGAACTGTAGTCCATAACATCTGGAGGGCCACAAGTTTGACACCTGTGTTCTAACCCCTTTACTGTTCTTATACAAGAGGGGTTGGCTTCCTAAGATTTCTCCCCTTGTTTTCATTTGAGGGGTGCTATGAACCTAAGGACAAACGTTTTTGTTCAATAAAGAGGAGCCTTCAAAAAAAATCAGGAATTGCCGTTCTACTTAAATTTGCCTTGAAGATCTCCTGTAAACCCCCTCCCCCCTCGCAAAGCTGTTTAATTTCAGAAATTAAAAAGTGGAGACAGTCCAATAGACTGACTCCATAACAGACATAAAATAAGAGAATCTGGAACTCCAAAATAAAAAATCCAAGACAGAAGCCAGAGGAGAAATTCAGACACATCTGGTCAAAGCCACTATATCAGGGGTCTGCAACCTGCGGCTCTCCAGATGTTCATGGACCACAAATCACATCAGCCCCTGCCAGCATGGCCAATTGGGCTGATGGGAATTGTAGTCCATGAACTGATGGGACTGATGGGAATTGTAGTCCATGAACATCTGGATGGGAATTGGGGCTGATGGGAATTGTAGTCCATGAACATCTGGAGAGCCATAGGTTGCAGACCCCTGCACTATACGAAACAATCCAGGTCTTTGCTGTCAGTAGCATCAGTGGGAAACCAAGATGGTCTTCCAGCCAACGGCCGGGCTATCATGTCACAGTGAAAAATCCAGGGGGTCAAACCGGGTTTGGTTCTTTGGAGATGCCTTTCAAGGCAGATGAAGCTCAAATATTGAGTTACCCCCTTGAACAGTCTGTTCCAAAGGACAAAACTGTGCCGTTTTATTGAATGGACAACCCAGCCAAGGGTATGTGTAAACGTAAACGCTACAGGACTCCAGAAAAAGATGGCGTGTCCAGGCTAACTTTCTTAACAATGCAGGGCTAGTCCAGTTTTTATTCTCCCTTGCCACCAAAGAATTTGATTTCTGGAATCCGGGGCCTTTGGCAGTTTCCATCCAAGGGTCCTCGTAACGAAGGGGGGGTGGGGAAAGCGAGTCCGGGAGCGAAGCCATCTGCAACCAAGGCCGGCCTGTGGCCCAGAAAGCTCAGTCAAGAACACTGCAAGCTTATAGTCCTTTTGAAGCTGGCAACTGCTTAACGCTCTTCTTAATTATGTTTTCGCCCTTGAAATCCAAGGAGAGTAAACATGTTGAAGAAGGGAGGCTTCAAAAGGTTAAAGCCCCGGGACCCGATGGACTAACAGCAACATATTATAAACGCTTTGAAGAAATTCTAGCAACACCTCTGCAATAATAACAGGTCTGCAAAGGTTCTTTGCCCGCCGTTTGCCCACAGCTTCCATCCTCTGGTGGGGGGGAAGGGGGGGCACTGATGGTGGGGCACAGACTCCCATTAACGGTGTGAACCTCCTTTTGGCACGTTCTCCTGGCCCTCTACAAGCCAGATAATGGCGTGTTTCTTTACTGCTGATCACAAATCCATTGCCTTCCGGCCTGCACAAGCAGACAGCACTAGCCACAGTTGTTTTGTGTCCAAATGCTACCCAACTGAGTCAGAAAACTGTTGTTGTTGTTGTTGGGGGAAGCGATGAAGGCAGGAGGAGGAAGGAGGAGGCCGTGATAGGAAGCAGAGGAAGGGGAAAGGAGTGAATGAGAGTGTGAGGCAGTGGGAAAGGTGAAGCTAGGTAGGCCGGTGGTGGGCGGAGGGAAGACGTCCGGGGCAAAGCTGTGCACACTGGCAAATCACCATCACTCTGGCGATGACGCGAGGCGTAAACCTCGCGGTTAAAGAGGGCGTTAAGCCATGCCTGAGAAATACGTTTGTACAAGAAATCTTGCCCTGTGATCCATGCCATGGTCACCTCTAGATTAAACTACTGTAACTCGCTTCTAATGCTGGGCTTAATACCTTTGGCGCATGATCTGCCAAATTGGAAATGCATTACAGAATGTGGCAGCTGGTGACTCACTCTCTGGAGCAACAGCTAGGGACCGGATCACTCTGGTCCTATACCAACTACACTGGCTGCCGCATCGAAAGTACCGGGGTCATGTTTAAAGTTTTGGTATTGACCTTCAGCCGTCACGACCTTAATTCTGCTTATCTATGGACCGTTTCTCCCTATATACGCCTTTCTAGGCCGCCCCTCCCGGCTCATCGGAGGCCCGGATCTACTGGCGCATCCCTGGCCCTGGTTTATCCGGCTGGCTCTCTACAAGGGCTAGGCTTTTACGTTTCTGGGTCTCCCTACCTGGTGGAACAGGTTTGTAGGTGAGACTGTGGGTCTCTGCGGGACTTACAAAGTTCCATGCAGGGCCTGTAAAAGCGGACCTGTTCCGCCAGGCGCTTAATAGCCGGGATGATGTCAACTCCGCCATAAGAACATCTGGCCGCCCGTGGGTTCACAAAAGGGGAATAGAAGAGCTGAAGCCATCTATAGTTTAATATTTTATGTATTTTAGATAAATTATATATATGATGTTTTAAACTTTTATTGTTGATGGAAACCGCCCTGAGCCTTCGGGGAGGGTGATAGATAGATAGATAGATAGATAGATAGATAGATAGATAGATAGATAGATAGATAGATAGATAGATAGATAGATAGATAGATAGATAGATAGATAGATAGATAGATAGATAGATAGATAGATAGATAGATAGATAGATAGATAGATAGATAGATAGATAGATAGATAGATAGATAGATAGATAGATAGATTCATTCACCCTGGCCACAAGGCAGAGACCTGTGCATAACTGGCCCCAGTCTGATCAGCTGACCCTACAGCCATAGCTGAGCATAACAGGTCCCACAATTCAACAGTCATGTCCTTGCGTGGGTCCGGTCGCCCCGAGGTTTTCTTTGGTCCACCTGCATCTCTTAACAGAAAGCAGTGAGGCGTTCTTCTCTCTCTCCCCCCGCCCCCCCCCCCGCCCCGCACGCAAGCACTTCTCACATCCATGCTGGGAATGCAGAGAGCAAACGGCACCTCCAAAATAGATCTTTGTTTTCATCGAACAGTTTGTTCTTGCATCCTTATGACACCTTGCGCCTTGCTGCTTGACGTAAGCGCAGGGGTTGGGAGTGTGCCGGCTGGGTCAGCAAAACCAGCTCAGAAGTCCGGGGAATCTGCCCTTCAGGCTGGCGAGCTTGAGGCGGAATCGCTGCAGCCTGGGCGCTAAATCTCTTTGGGCACGACACTCACTCTTGCCGCATTTGGCTTCTGGGCATGCTTATGACTGACTGGAGTTGGGAGAGTAGGATGAAGGAGCTGCCCCTGCTTGCTGTAGCTATCTTACTTGCTGACTATCTGGGGGACAAAGGAAAGGGGACAAAGGCAGAACTGCCCCCCATCTCCACCTGCCTGACCGCTGAGACCAAAACATGTCTTCCAGTCTCAGGTGAAAAGAGGTGGCTGGAAAGCCTTTCTAGCTGCTGCCTCTGCACTCTGGAACTCCCTGCTACTGGAGGTGAGAACTGTGCCATGCCTACTGGCCTTCCAGGCTAAGTGAAATCGATTTAAGCACGTTTTGATTCTGCCCAAGAAACCCCCGAAACGCATTCTTCTCTCGAGAGCCAGCAGCGGTGTGGTGGTTAAGAGCAGGCGGACTCTAATCTGGAGAACTGGGTTTGATTCCCCCCTCCTCCACCTGAATGGTGGACTCATAACTGGAAGCCGTTTTCTCCAGGGCAAGTGTGATATCGATTGCCTGGAGATCAGTTGTGATCCCAGGAGGATCTCTGGCCCTCACACAGAAGTGAAGAAGAAGAAGAGGAAGAGGAAGAAGAGGAGGAGGAGTTTGGATTTTATATCCCCCTTTCTCTCCTGTCGGTACCCTGGGAGCTAATCTCCTGTTCTTCCACCTCACAACAAACACCCTGTGAGGTAGGTGGGGCTGAGAGAGCACCGAGAAGCTGTGACTAGCCCAAGGTCACCTGAAGGATGCAGGCGTGTGGCCAGGCTAATCGGACTTCCCCAGATGAGCCGCCACAGCTCAGGCGGCAGAGCTGGGAATCAAACCCGGTTCCTCCAGATTAGATACACGAGCTCTTAACTTCCTACGCCACTGCTAGGAGGCGTAGCATTTTTATTTGTGATATTAAAAAAATGATATATATTAAAAAAGAAAACAATTCAGGTTTAGTACAGCGGTATCTTGCTTATTATTTTCACAACTTTGGTACCACTCCTCTTTTATGTTATTTTTTTTTCCGTGTGGAAGTTAGCAACCCGAATTTAAAGTCAGGTTAGGCTGAAATAGCACAACTGGCCCAGCTAGTAATTTTTTGTACCCTGTCTTTTCTTCAGAAAGCTCAGGGTGGCATGTGTGGTTCTCCCATCTCTACTTTATCTTCATAAGAACCCTGCAATGTAGGCACAGGAGAGTGTATGTGGCTGGCAAACGGCCTGTCAATGGGCTTTATAATAAAGAAGAAGAGAAGTAGAGTTTTGGATTTATACCCCCCCTTTCTCTCCTGTCAGGAGACTCAAAGCGGCTGACAATCTCCTTGCCCTTCACCCCGCCCCCCCCCCCCAACAAACACCCTGTGAGGTGGGTGGAGTTAAGAGAGCTCCGAAGAACTGTGACTAGCCCAAGCTGGCGTGTATTGAAGTGCTCAAGCTAATCCGGTACACTAGATAAGCCTCCACAGCTCAAGTGGCAGAGCGGGGAATCAAACCCGGTTCTCCAGATTAGAGTGCACCTGCTCTTAACCGCAACACCGTGCTGGCTCTCTTGCCAAGCTGTTTTTTTCCCATAAGGGACTCAGGCACTGTTTCTTCTTCTAAACGGGTACCTGCAACTATGCAGGAAGAAACTCAGATGTGATGCGTGTCTAGAGTGGGCCCAGCAAAGCAAGAACCAAGTGAAGTGCTGAAGAATGGAAATTTCCCTGCCAACAGTGTTTCAGCTAGACGACAGACCTGGGCACCTGGGGTTAAACCAAACAGAAGTCTGGTGACCTCTTGAAAACTAACGATTACTCAAGCATGAGCTTTGCAGAGATGGAGCTCACTTCGTCAGATGCAATGGGAAGGAAGACACTCCTTTGCCTCATTTTCCCCAGAAATTACAGAAGGAAGAGGAATAAAAGGCGCTACAGTCTAGGGCAAAGCTGGAGTGATAAACCCTGATGCTGGATCATGCATCCCTCTAGAGCTCTGGAGAGCCCCCTCATTCCTAATGCAAAAGGGCCTTTGCACAACACCGAAGCAGCAGTGGCGTAGTGGTTAAGAGCAGGTGCATTCTAATCTGGAGGAACCGGGTTTGATTCCCAGCTCTGCCGCCTGAGCTGTGGAGGCTTATCTGGGGAATTCAGATTAGTCTGTGCATATGCAGCCAGCTAGGTGACAGGCTAGTCAGGAGTGAGAACCTGCGGCTCTCAGATGTTCAGGAACTACAATTCTCATCCCAGCCTCTGTCAGCATAGCCCAGTGGCCATGCTGGCAGAAAACTGATAGGAAGTGGTTCATTTTGGAAGGAAACCACAAACTATTAACCTATCAGGCTCTCTCAGCCCTACCTCACAGGGGTGTTTACATTTGTGAGGGCAAGGAGATTGTAAGCCCTTTGAGTCTCCTTGCAGGAGAGAAAGGGGGGATAAAAATCCAAATTCCTCTTCTTCCTCTCCTCCTTCTTCTTTGATGCCCCAAAAGAAAGGCAGGTTGACTCCAGCGTGGCAATATCACCGCTAAGATTGCTAGTGCACCCAAACCCCATGCCGGGATCTCTAGCAGACAACGAAGGGCGAACAGCAAGCAATTGCCAGGAAATCAGTGTGCAAAGATTCGGCTACTGTGTTACACGGCACCGAGCATGCTCAGTTTCGACGGAGTAACCCAGCTGTGATGTGACATTTTGGCTCACAAGACTTGGCGTTCATCTGATTGGGTCAAACGCTGTCAGGGACAGCAAGGGATTTCCCTCTCCCTCCTCTCCTTTTTTTTTTGCCGATGGGCAATTTAGGGAGTTCCAGGGAGATTCTGCCGAGGCTGCTGGGTTGGGGAAATGCTTCGGAAAGAAGAGCTGAGATTCCCTCCGGCGCTCGTTCCTTCAGAGATCTGCGGTCTCTCCCCGGAGCCCAGTTACATTGCATGCTTTTGAAACAGTCAGGCACAAGAGTTGTGCATATGAAGAAGGAGGAGGAGGAGGAGGATACAGGTTTGTTTTTAAAGGGGGAACAGGAAAGAATAAAGATACACTGCAGAGTAAAGCTGTGGTAATCTACAGCCCAGAACTGCACGGACATGGCTGGATGTAGCCAGGCTGAGTACTTTAACTTTAAAGAGAGCAAGCCAAGCTTGACGGAGTTAAAGACAGAGACGGGCTTTTGAAAACCACCAGCCATTTAGGCTGATGCAGCCAATAATATTAGCAGATCAGCAAATACTACTGAACTACAGATTGTTTTTAAAAAATGAAACCTCTAGGACAGTGGTGGCGAACCTTTGGCACTCCAGATGTTATGGACTACAATTCCCATCAGCCCCTGCCAGTAGACGCAGATGAAACGTTAGGAACAAGAGCTACCAGACCCCGGCCACACAGCCCGGAAAACCCACCACAACCAGTTGAATCCGGCTGTGAAAGTCTTTGACAATCTATATCAGTGGTGGCGAACCTTTGGCACTCCAGATGTTATGGACTACAATTCCCATCAGCCCCTGCCAGCATGGCCAATTGATCATGCTGGCAGGGGCTGATGGGAGGTATGATCCAGCATGGAATTATAAAGAATAACCACCTAACTCCTAGGACAGGCGGACAATTATTTTTCCGGGGCCGCATAGAGAGCAGAAAATATTGGCGGAGGGCGGGCCAAGGCAGAGTGGCTTTTTGAAAGCCCGCCAGAAGCTGGCAGCCAAGGGCAGCCAGCTTCGCGGGGCCTCAAAAGCGCCTACCGCTCCACCAACTGAAAACAGGGGGGGGCCAGTCAGGGTCATCCGGCGGGCCGGATGTGGCCCGCGGGCCGTATAATGCCCAGGTCTGCTCTAGGATTTATATCAGTGCATCAAATTGGTAGCAGAGTCACAGTGCAGAGAGCAGAAGCAAACAGGTACATCTCGACAGAAAATTGTAGCTCTAGCTGGGTTGAAGAACTCTGTGCCCTTTGCTTGGAAATCTCTTTGTGGGGCCTGAAGTTCTCCCAGAATTACAAGGGCTCTCCAGATGAGAGATTTTACATAGGTGTCAAACTCGCGGCCCTCCAGATGTTATGGACTACAATTCCCATCATCCCCTGCCAGCATGATGCTGGCAGGGGATGATGGGAACTGTAGTCCATAACATCTGGAGAGCAGCGGTAATAACTTCACTACTGGAGGAAAGGAGGGAGAAGGAGGAGAAGAAGAAGAGGAGGAGGAGGAGGAGTTTGGATTTATATCCCCCCTTTCTCTCCTGTAGGAGACTCAAAGGGGTTTTACAATCTCCTTGCCCTTCCCCCCTCACAACAGACACCCTGTGAGGTGGGTGGGGCTGAGAGCTCCAGCTGACCCAGGTCACCCAGCTGGCATGTGTGGGAGTGCAGGCTAATCTGAATTCCCAGATAAGCCTCCACAGCTCAGGCGGCAGAGCAGGGAATCAAAGCCGGTTCCTCCAGATTAGAATGCACCTGCTCTTAGCCACTACGCCACTGCTGGGAGTTCGATAAGGTGGACGCTAGAGCTAAATGTCCCTGCTGAGCAACTTTACCTGCTGCCTCCTTCCCCCAATTGCCAGGAATTTCTCAAGCTAGCTGCAAAGTAACAGAAACCAGCAGTTCCTGTTACCTGAAAATTGCCCCCGTGAGCACGGCTCCTGGGCCTTTATGCCGGCATCCCGTGGGCTAAATCTGGCCTCGCACCTCAACGTCAGGAAGAGAAAGGTCTTTTCCAGCAGATTACATGGATTAAGTTGTTTATCACACTCCGGCCGCGATTTCAATCCCACAGTGGTGAAAGGAGGTATACATGCAGGCTCCGACAGCCCGGCGAAAGGATGTCTTTCTATGTTCCTTATCTAGAAATTTTCATCACATACAGATCCCGGTTGCACTCTCGCGGAGTCCTGCACCGTCGCCAGCCCACAGAAATGCCCCGCCGTGTTGCCGCGGTAAGCTGGTCATGCTTGGAAGTAAGCTCAAATGGTGGGACTGAAATCGGGGAGACCTGCCCGGGTTCGAATTCCCGCTCTGGCTTGGAAGTTTGCGGGATGGCCAGTCGCACGCTCTCAGACTAACCGATCTCATGGGATAAAATGGAGAAGGGAAGAAGTCCGTGTGCTGCCCCAAGTCCCTATAGGTGAGATGAGCATGAAATGCAGAAAATAAATAACGGAGCAACCTGTCCGCATTTCCTGTGCTGGAAACACAGCCCTAGGGATGGCTAGGCTATCTCTCTGTGTGCAGGAGGGTTTGAATATGATACACTGAGAAGACAGAAAGGGTGGTAAAGACACCAATACCCGCCATGATCCTCCAGGATGTTTACAGGCTGACTATCAGGGGTGGCCAGTTTATAGGCGGCTCCAGATGTTCATAGACTACCAATTCCCATCAGACCCTACCAGCCACGGCCAATTGGCCATGCTGGCGAGACTGATAGGAGTATGATCTGTAATTTATCTGGGCGCCACAACCAACTCATTGTTTGGTTTCTTCCAGGAGCTTGGGGCAAGCAGGTGTTCGGTTCCAAAGCAACTGCCGTCCAATTGTTGGCCAACGGCAATCACTAGCTTCCCCATGTATCTTGATTCAAGACCATTCTTTGAGCAGTTGGGAGGTTCTTATCTCTTTCGTGGCACTGCAGTGCTGCACTCACTCTGCACCATGGTTTGGGGAGTGTTTGGAGAGGAGGGGAGGTTAAGGGCACACTTTATACCCTTAACTTCCCCCATCAAGGTGTAATGGTTAAGAGCAGGTGCACTCTAATCTGGGGGACCAGGTTTGATTCCCCACTCTGCCACTTGAGCTGTGGAGGCTTATCTGGTAAGCCAGATTAGCTTGTGCACTCCAACACATGTCAGCTGGGTGATTTTGGGCTAGCCACAGTTCTTTGGAGCTCTCTCAGCCCCACCCACCTCACAGGGTGTTTGTTGTGGGGGAGGATGGGAAAGGAGATTGTAAGCCCCTTAGAGTCTCCTTACAGGAAAGAAAGGGGATATAAATCCAACTCTTGTGGCTAGCTCTTCCCTCCCCAGGTTGCAGCTGCCTTCTCGGCCCTGCCTCGGCCCTCCAGCGACAAAACAGCCAAGCCAACACACATCTACTCCCCTGGAGTCCGGCTGGTCGGCTCTTTGAAATATGCCCACTCGCCCATCTCTCTTCTGAAACCACAACACTTCCTTTTATAGAGTCTGCCGGCTGCCTTCTCCGCCTCCTCCACAAAGCCGAACGTGGAGGTATTTTTAGGCTGCGATCATGCCCTGAGCTAGACCACTCTTTTTTTAGGCGGTGCGAATTTAGATCCATTCTTCCCTTCCGTGCAGCCAAGGATTTGATCGCTTGGACATCCACTGGCCTCCTTCGCACAAACCTAGTGGGTATATCCCTACCTAGGAGCCTCGATATTCTCATCAGTGTGCAAATGTGGGGGGAGGGGTCTGATATAACTGTGGGAACCTGGAGGCCTCTCCTGACATTGGCTAGCGCCGTGGTGGCGAACCTTGGCACTCCAGATGTTATGGACTACAATTCCATCAGCCCCTGCCAGCGTGTAGTGGGGCTGATGGGAATGTGAATCCTCTAGGTACTGGGGCTCCTCCCTGCCTAAAAAAAGTGGCCATACAGCCCATCAAACACCTGCAGCTGCCCGCTGGAGGCAGGGGACCCAGTGAGGGAAGTCCCAAAGACAGCCTGTTGAGTCAGAAGATTAGCAGAATGGGTTTGACAATAAGTGGAGTGACCTGAACTCTGGGAGGGAGGTGGGGAATCAGCACAGCTATTAATGTCCAGGTGCAGCTCTGGTTACCCAGACCTGGATGATCTCGGCTAGGTGGAACTCATCAGGACTCAGAAGCTAAGCACGATCGGCATGGATGAAAGTCCACCAAGGGAATGCAGGGTTGCTACGTAGGGGCAGGCCGTGGGGTAACCACCTCTGCTCAGTTCTTCACTTGAAAATCCTACGGGATGTCACATGAAGCTAAGCCAGGGGTCTGCAACCTGTGGCTCTCCAGATGGTGGCAGGGATGATGGAGTATGATCCATGAACATCTGGGAGAGCCACGAATTGTTCAGGCTCGCCCACAGTTATACTTGGAGGAACCGCCCAAGGAAATCTGGGGTTGCTACACACCAAGACAGGCGATGACAAACTGCTTTTGCTCCTCTTTTGCCTTGAAAACCCTGCGGCCGCTTTAAGTCAGTTGCAACTTGACTTTCCACCGCCACTTCCACTGGTGGAAGGAATGTATGGCTCATTCCGCACATGCAGAATAATGCACTTTCAAACTGCTTTCGGTGCTCTTCGAAGCTGTGGGAATAGCAAAATCCCTTGCAAGCAGTTGTGAGAGTGGTTTGGCAGCATTGTGCCGAAGTCTCTGAGTAAATGGTTAGGACGGTGGTAAAGTCCTCCCCTCTGAAGACCCCTTCAGGCTGTCCCTCTGAAGAACAACCAGACGGGCATCAGACAATTGGCCGACGAAGAGATAAATGGATGAAGGAAAACCTATGGTGCAGCAGGAAGAACATTTTATTCTGGAATATCAACAACCTAATGCTTTTTCATATTAAGCTTCCTCAGGTGGATCTGTGGTGGCGGCAAGGGTGGCCCCACCTCCTCGCGGTGCAGAAGCTGGAGTAGCACCTGAAAACCCGGGACTCCTGAGGTGCTCCAGCGACCTTGGGTGGTCATGACACCCGGCTGAAGTACCCACCAGTCCCACATTACATGAAACTGTCTAAATCAAAACTGGCCCTGCAGAACTAGTTTTGGAAAAGAAGAAGGAGGAGGAGGAGGAGGAGGAAAAGGAGGAGGAGGAGGAAGGTGGGGCTGAGAGAGCTCTGAGAAGCTGTGACTAGCCCAAGGTCACCCAGCTGGCGTTTGTGGGAGTGTGCAGGCTAATCTGAATTCCCCCGATAAGCCTCCACAGCTCAGGCGGCAGAGTGGGGAATCAAACACAGTTCCTCCAGCAGGGTGGGTCTGCAGCTCTCTTAACCTCCTACGCCACTGCTGCTCCTGGAAAGAAGACAAAGGAGGATCTGTGGAATATTTATTTAGAAGAAGAAGAGTTTGGATTTCTACCCCACCTTTCTCTCCTGGAAGGAATCTCCAAGCTGGCACAGCTCATGCCCTTCCTCTCCCCACAGCAGACACCTGGCGGGGGAGGTGGGGCTGCTTCTGAAGAACTGTGACCCCAACCCCGAGGTTTCGCAGCAGGCATCATGTGGAGGAGGGGGGAGGAACAAATCCAGTTCACCAGATAAGAGCCTGCCACCCATGTGGAAGAGTGGGGAATCAAACCTGCTTCTCCAGATCAGAACCCACCGCTCTTGACCACTGTATCACGCTGGTTTTATTATATTTATAGGCCATCCTTCCCCTTACGGTACAGGTGTCAAATTCACGGCCCTCCAGATGTTCATGAACTACAATTCCCATCAGCCCTTGCCAGTATAACCATTGTTCATGTTGGGAGGGACTGATGGGAATTGTAGTTCATGAACATCTGGAGGGCCGCAAGTTTGACACCCCTGCCTTAGGGGCTCATATAAATATAGCAATGCCTCCACTGCACTGTTGTTTTCATTTCACCTCTTCTCTCCAGTTGGCGCAGCCGTTCACTTTCTCCTCCACAAAGTGATAAAGTGAACTAGATCTCCTGCTGGGCAGGTGATGGACCTCTGCCCAGGTTGGCTTGTGTTTCCTACAGGTCCTTTCGTGTCCTTCTGACAGAGACACCGTGGCCCAGTTGTTAAAAGAGATGAGAACATGGCCTCGGTTTCTGCCTACTACCACTATCCAAGCTGCATTTATATTGTATTGTCGAAGACCTTCACAGCCGGATTCAACTGGTTGTGGTGGGTTTTCCAGGCTGCGTGGCCGGGGTCTGGTGGATCTTGTTCCTAACGTTTCGCCTGCGTCTGTTGCGGGCATCTTCAGAGGTGTATCACAGAGGGAAGTCTGTGACACACTGTGTCCAGTGAGAGTAACAGTGAGACAGTGGACACAGTGTGTCTGGAAACTTCCCTCTGTGTCCACCTCTAATACCAACCACAAGCTTGCTTGAAGCGTATGACAAGTAAGATCCTGGGCTCTACCTTTCTGGCTCCCTACTCAATTATTATCAATGATTCTGGACTCAAGCACAATTCCCTAGGTCTGATGGTCACAGAGATCCTGAATCAGAAGAGTCTCAAAAGCAATTTGGAAGTCAAGCTGAAGGAGCTGCATCCATTCTATTTGGAAAGCCCTGCACTGAGAAGGGAAGTCAATGTCAATAGAATTAAATGGAAATGGCTGATACAAGACTTTGTAAATGGAGGCACTGCTTCAAGGTTCCTACTTTTTTTTTTTTAAGAGTAGGCATGCTTTATAAGATATCCACTTCACCGCTGTACGGTAATTCTGATGTTTAAGTGACTCATTAAAAAAACTTCGAGGCGAGGGTGTAAGTGCTGCGTAGCCTGTTAAGCCAATTTCAGCTGTGAAGATTTTTAATATAGGAGTTTGTTTGAGTATCTGGATATTTCATAAAGATAAATACTGTATCCA
>NC_059441.1:2300772-2307400 GCF_021028975.2 Sphaerodactylus townsendi
GCAGGAGCGTAACGCTTAGGGGGACATAAGGGGCCAAATATCCCCGGGCTGCACCCCATTTTGCCCCCCACACCCCATCCTCCTTCTCCCTGGGTCCATACACTGACTTCAAGAGCTGGTGCAAAAAAATATTGTTTGGTCATGGTGGCGGAGGGTGGCAGCCCATACAGGGAGGGGGCAGGGGAAAACTCAGATTTTGCACCGGGCGACATTTTTCCTAGATACGCCTCTGGTTCCTGGTGAGGGGTGCCATTCCCAAAGCGCTCCCTGCCCCGGAAGGAAAAAAAAACCCACACTATACCATGGAGAGAAACACAGCTCACTGAGACATGCCAGCCATAGATGCAGATGAAACGTTAAGAGCAAATACTACCAGACCACACTACACTTGATCTTAGCCAAAAGGCCGAGAAGCGGCCTAACCCTTAAGTTCTGGGTTCGCCTGTGCTTTAATTCGGACACTGGTAGCCTTATCAATCATATCCTCCCCCAGCTCTATGGATCTAAGTGGTGGCGGGCAGTTGAAATTAAAATACTTTCCCTGGGATTCTCCTGGGAGTCTTTGCAAATGCTACCTCCTTCCGAACTCTTTTTTTCAACTAAAAAGGCGACTCCTTGACCAGGAGCTACAAGTTCGACAAGACCAAGCGCGAAGTAACTGTTCCCCCTTCTTTTTCAACATCAAATTCAAAAGCAATCTGATGGCAGACTATCTGAGCATACTCCAAGAGCCCAAGCTTAGATGGGTATACATAAGGGCTCGTTGTAATTCCTTCCCTTGTTCTGTACTCCAAGGGAGGTTTCTTACAATTGACTCGCAAGAGCGGAAATGCCTCCACTGTACTATAGTGGTGCAATCCATGGAACATATCATGCTTAACTGCCCCAAATACGAGGAAGCTAGGACCAGGCTTTTGACTCTTCTTCCTGCTCAGTTTAAGGAATACTCTGTTGCTGGGAAGGTTGCCTTCCTACTAAACAACTCTTCTTCTGTGATTTTAAATTCTGTAGCTAGGTTCCTTTTAGAAACTTTGGAATAATACCTGTGGTGGTTTTATGTATGGAACATCTGTCTGGATAATGCTAGTTGTTATATTGGTTTTATGCCTAATAAAGGTTTTATGTATGTATGTAAAAACTACCAGACCACGGCTACACAGCCTGGAAAACCCACAACACTCAGTGGATTCCAACCATGAAAACCTTTGACAATACCGGGGGGGGGGGGGGGGGGGGGGGGAAGCAAACTTCGTATTGTAGCCAGCCTGGAAATGCTGCTTTCAAGCCAGCAGCTTGAGTGCTGATAATGATACTGAATTTCCATTTCAGTTCAAAACTGGAAAAAGAATCCCCCACTTATCGCCCTGAAGATAGGGGAAGACTATAGGATTATACATCTGACATGTGTCTTATCGAGGATTGCCAGATTGAGAAATTCTTGCAGATTTGGGGGGGTGGAGACTACAGTGTTTCCCCGAAAATAAGACAGTGTCTTATATTAATTTTTGCTCCGAAAGATGCGCTATGTCTTATTTTCAGGGGATGTCTTACTTTTCTGTGTTCTGTTTGTCGGGCATGCTTCCAAACAAAAACTTTGCTATGTCTTACTTTCGAGGGATGCCTTATATTTCGCACTTCAGCAAAACCTCTACTATGTCTCATTTTCAGGGGATGTCTTATATTCGGGGAAACAGGGTAGGTAGGGCAGAGTTTGGCAAGAAGAGGAACCACTTAACACTTCTATTTATATTTACATTTCCTTATTTCTCTAACAAAGTTCTTAAAGATACAGCATAAGTCTTCCAACTCTTATAACTAAACATAAATAATCACTTAGTCCATTCAATTCTTTGTCCAGAAACAAAACTTCAGTTCCATATAGTCCATATATCAATTCTGTAGGTTCTACATAGAAACGTCTCGCGCGTACAGAACGTTTTTTGTGCGTCTTCCTCAGTATGCCAGTATGAATGGACTAAGTGATTATTTATGTTTAGTTATAAGAGTTGGAAGACTTATGCTGTGTCTTTAAGAACTTTGTTAGAGAAATAAGGAAATGTAAATACAAATAGAAGTGTTTTCAATTATATATAAGATTAATATATAAGATTAGACACAGCCAGAGTGCAACGTGTGTATTTTTGAGTCTATTTGGGCTAATGTTGACATTGCACTCTTAAAGATAGTGAAGAAGAGGAACCACACCATGGGATAATGTCATGAAGTTCACGCTTCAATGCAACCGTTTTCTCCAAGATATCTCTAGGTCCTACCCAGACGATGGCAACCCCGAGCTTCAAAATCAGCTGTGAAGGACCCCCTAAATCAGCGGTTCTCAACCTGCGGGGTGCAACCCCTTTGGGGGTCGAACGACCCTTTCACAGGGGTCACCTAAGACCATCAGAAAACGCGTATTTCCGATGGTCTCAGGAAATGTTTCACAATATTTAATTACATATCGTTTTTGTGATTAATCGCTATGCTTTAATTATGTTCAATTTGTTACCATGGAAATACATCCTGCATATCAGATATTTACATGACGATTCATAACAGTAGCAAAATTACAGTTATGAAGTAGCAACGAAAGTAATTTTACGGTTGGGGGTCACCACAACATGAGGAACTGTATTAAAGGGTCGCGGCATTAGGAAGGTTGAGAACCACTGACTTAAATGGCTGGGAGCTGAGCATCTTCGCCTTTGGCCTAAGGACAAAGGCTGGTGTAAGTTCAAGCCTCTAAAAACATTAGTTTCTGAGCTGACATTGAAAGATCTTCAGTTTCATCGATTTTACTTCATTTTTGCCACACCTTTCTCCCCAATACTGCTCTCTTCCCCCCTTTTTTTAATCTTCACAACAACCCTGTAGTCTAGGACGAGAGTCTGTGACTGAACCAGCAAGTTGCCACTGCAGAGTGGGGATTCGAACCCAAGCCTCCTGGACCTTAGTCTGGCGCTCTAACCACTACGCCATTCTGGCTCTCCATTAATGTAACTAAACAGGGTGGCCAGTTTGAAGACAAACCGCCTCGCTTTGTTTGTTTGTATTTCTGTAAGAAAACAGAAATGAGGGATCGTTCGACGCGACCAAAGAAGCTTCATAATTCGTTTCCCGTTGTGTAGTGCGATATTATATAAACGGAAAGATGGAGATCTAAGCCGGGCGGCTCATTACAGCTGTTACCAGAAGCTGCAGCTCTGTTGGCTTCCTTTCTTCAGGCAAGGCGCTTTCGCACCTACTGTTCAAAAACCCTTCCAGAACGAGCACAGACATCTTTGGGGAGACAGTGGGCAATCTGAGACTGTCAGCCATCTGATTTGGAGGGTTCTTTGAAAAGGCCGGCGGGAGCCTCATTTGTATTTCATCTCTTGACAAGTCTGGGCCTGGCCTCAAAAATAAAATGCGGCTTCATAACTCGCGTGCCAAAATCTCTGCCTGTTAGCTACTGTGATATTAGTTTTCCAATCTTTTTTTTTAATGCCAGAAACCTTTGAAGGAGAGAAAAAATGGCCACAATTGTTTGCAGCTGGTTGAGCCGATCGGAAGGAAAACAGGCAGTCATACATACATTAGCCTTTACTGGCATAATCAGAAAGCAAAATAAACACATCAGTAATAAAAGCAAAAAAAAACAACAACAACCCAAGAGGACCATAACAGATACATACTATTAGACACTCTCAGCTATCTCCCTAATAAAATTGGCAACCTCTTCACGAAAACCAGGGTTTAGAGTTATAGAGCAATAAAGATAACCTGATCAGATCTGGCAGCCCAGATTGGGGGAAAAAAGGATATAAATTGATATATTTGGATCTGATTTTAACAAATCGGGTGCAGTGCAGAAGTTGGTGGGCCAGGGTTTCAACCACGTTGGAATTGCAGCTGCATAACCTTGCAGCAGTGGCGCAGGAGGTTAAGAGCTCGTGTATCTAATCTGGAGGAACCGGGTTTGATTCCCCGCTCTGCCGCCTGAGCTGTGGAGGCGATGGCATGCGTGCCCACAAAGAGGGCTCTAAGTGCCACCTCTGGCACGCGTGCCATAGGTTCGCCACCACTGGCCGATAGTCATCCTGTGTTTGGGTGGAGCTGTTTTCCTACTATCAGATCCTCTGAAGAGGCCAGCCACAGATGCAGGAGAAACGTCAGGAGAGAATGCTGCTAGAACACGGCCATACAGCCCAGAAACCACACAGCACCCCAGTATATCCTGTGTTTTGAAAAATAAGATGCTAAGGCAGTGGTGGCGAACCTGTGGCACTCCTGATGTTCATGAACTACAATTCCCATCAGCCCCTTCCAGCATGGCCAATTGGTCCTGCGATGCTTTTAAAGGTTTGCTTGTTTTCGAAATCCACCTTCTGACTGATCGACTGCTTGTTTTCATGTTATGCCCTCTGCCCTATTAAAGGGTAGGTTTAGTAACCTAGAGGAGGAGGGGTATGGGGCCCCCCACATGACTACATGGCCGCAGCCCGGGGACATTTGATCCCATTATGTCCCCCTGGGTGGTACGCCCCTGGGTCACCCTGCCTTACTACTTGCTGGCATGATTGAGGTTCAATCCAGAGAGCCTTCTGGGAGTTACCCCCCTTATCCCCAGCACCAATGCCTTATAGCAGTGCCGTGAGTCAGCAAGGTGAGTGCTTCTTTCAGGATCAGCCGGTCGCTCCAAGGAAGGAGCCAGACACAGAGAAAAGCCTAGTCCCATGAGTTTTGTGATCGGATTGCAGAAGTCTAATTTCCCACCCTTTATCCTGAGTATTCCAGATCATCAAGCACAGATTGTGTCTCTGGCTGTATCTGCTGTTCCGACAGCAGCATAAGAGTGCCCCACGCTGAAATGAATGGTGTTAAGAGCAAGGAGTTATGTCATTAATGGCAGGGAGAAGTTCAAGGGCTTTTAAACCCCTTGATTGCACGCCCTCAATCTCTCCCTGGGCACAGCTTACCAGCCCATTCCTACCTTGTTCAGGCACAAGATGGTTGCTTCAGGGCTGAGTGTGGATTTGGGGCCTCTTTAAATCTACTGCTCTAGACTGCTAAGGAGTGGAGGGTTTTTCACCTGTTCACACTGCCTCCTGCCCTGAACTGTAGTGTGTCTTACAGAATCATAGAGTTGGAAGAGACCTCAAGGGCCATCAAGTCCAAGCCCCTGCCATGCAGGAACACACAGTTGAAGCACTCCCGACATATGTACATGTATCTAATCTGGAGGAACCGGGTTTGATTCCCAGCTCTGCCACCTGAGCTGTGGAGGCTGATCTGGGGAATTCAGATTAGCCTGTGCACTCCCACACACGCCAGCTGGGTGACCTTGGGCTAGTCACAGCTTCTCGGAGCTCTCTCAGCCCCACCCACCTCACAGGGTGTTTGTTGTGAGGGGGGAAGGGCAAGGAGATTTTAAGCCCCTTTGAGTATCCTGCAGGAGTGAAAGGGGGGATATAAATCCAAACTCCTCCTCCTCCTCCTCCTCCTCCTCTTCTTCTTCTTCTTCTTTTTTCTCTGCTTAAAAACCTCCAAAGGAGACTCCACCACTCTCCGAGGCAGTGAATTCCACTGTCAAACAGCCCTGATGGTCAGGAAGTTCTTCCTAATGTTTAGGTGGAATCTCTTTTCCTGCCCCTTGAATCCGTTTCTCCGTGTCCTAGTCCGAGGCAGCAGAAAACAAGCTTGCTCCCTCTTCGACATGGCATCCCTTCAAATATTTAAACATAGCTATTATGTCCCCCCTTAATCTTCACTTCTTCAGACTGAACATCCCCAGCTCCGTAAGCCTCTCTTCGTAGCGCATGGATTCCATGGATTATACGGACAGTACATTTTGGCATTGCTAAACTGTTTAATGACCACCAAAACGGTTAGCTGGCAGGACTCAGAACTGGGTTTATGGCAAATATTGTATGAAAATCTTGATCCTCCTTGATCTCAGATTGCAAATGCCTTAGCAGACCAGGTGCTCAGGAGCAGCAGCAGCAGCAGCAGCAGCAGGCCATTGCTTTCCCCTCCTGCAGGTGAGCTCCCAAAGGAGCATTACCCCATATGTCCCTACTCGGCCTCTGCGGTCAGCAGAGGCGAATTTGCTGGTGGTCCCTGGCCCCTCAATGATGCGGCTGGCCTCCACACGGGCCAGGACTTTTACAGCGCTGGCCCCGGCCTGGTGGAACACCCTTCCTCCAACTGTCCGGGCCCTGCGGGACCTTGGTGAGTTCCGCAGGGCCTGTAAGACTGTGTTGTTCCACCGGGCCTTTGGAGTGCCCAGCCGCTGATACGGTGCCCCCTTCTTGCTCCTTGCCCTGGCAATGGTACATCAGAGCCCCTCATATTGAGGGGCCTGCCGTCCCCCCCCCCTCTTTTGGGGCGGGTTGAAATGGAGGCTGGACGCCTTTGTTTGTTCAAATGTTAATTATTAACCGCTGGTTTTAAGTATTTTTTGATGGAGCCTATGTATTTTTTGATGGAGCCTATGTATTTTGTATTGGATTCGCTCCTGTTTAGTGTGTTATGTTTTATATTGTGTTGTTCACCGCCCAGAGCCCTTCGGGGATTGGGCAGTATAGAAATTGAAAATAATAATAATAGATAGATAGATAGATAGATAGATAGATAGATAGATAGATAGATA
>NC_059441.1:2307500-2312500 GCF_021028975.2 Sphaerodactylus townsendi
TCTTCTTCTTCTTCTTCTTCTTCTTCTTCTTCTTCTTCTTCTTCTTCTTCTTCAGTCATTCCAGTGAGTAGACATAGCAAATTCAGAAGTGAAACTGAGAACTTCACAAACATCCTTTGATATTATTTTTGATGTATGTCTTCTATTTGTAAAGCTTCTGCATCCATGTTGATCTGGTCATTTGAAAGCAATGCTATACAGATCTTACACCCTCTGTAAGAGAAATAATTGAGTGGCTATAGCCAGTAATGATGTAGGTATATCATAGACTTCCACCACAACTAATGATTTAAACTCATTTCCATTGATCTGACACACTCTTCTTGGAGAATTAAGCGGTGGAGCTAAATTACAACTCAGCATCCATTTGACAGTGTGTTCAACACACAAGAAATTTAATTTTCCCAAAGTTCTGTCATGTGTAGATCGATGTAGTCCGCTGCCTGGACGTCAGATTAATATGAGGGGAAATCAATGTGATTTTAAGAGGCCAAAACTCATTATTTCACAATATCGTAATGTTGATGTGGTCAGATAAGCTATGAAATATCTGGGCTTTTATAGAGGCTCAAACTTCTGTGAGCAGTGACTCTGTACGACAACCCCTGGTCCCTCATCTGTTAGCCATGCTATATGCTAGAACTCAGCATTCTTCTGGGTCCAAATGCAACCCATGTTCTATGGTGGTTCTCCATACTGTGGGTCAGGATACAAAAGCCGATCGAGGCTCTGTCCCCTTCCGCACATGCAGAACAAAGCACTTTCAATCCACTTCGACAGTTGTTTGCAAGCGGATTTTGCAATTCCACACAGTAAAACCCAGCTGCAAAGTGGATTGGAAGTGGATTGAAAGTGCATTATTCCGCGTGTGCGGAAGGGGCCTCTCTTACAGGTGTGTGTGGTCAGGAGGAAGGTGATGGAACCAGCAGAGCAGAGGCAAATCTGGATTTACCTTTGCATAACATGCAAAGTGACAGTAAAATATAACCTGTTGCTCAGTGATTCTGTATGTTATGGGGTGGAGGGTCGCCAAACTTTTTGAGCCTAGTGCATGCAGCCGCGAAGTGTCTGCCACAAAATTGCGGTTGCAGGAGGCAGATTCAGGCCCAAAATGACTGCCATGGCTTACCTTTGGTCACACCATAAAGATCTTGGTGCTGTGCGGGCAGATGTTTCTGCCAAAACAACATTTTAAACATCTGCACGATCAGATCTCCAACGGCCAATCAGAAACCTGGTTTGGCAAAAGCCTCACCTAACCCAGTCAACTTTCTGCAAGTGTTTGGTGGGCACGGAGAAAGGTGTTGATGGAGGCCGTCTCGCTCACAGGTACCACATTGAGGATTGCTGCTGTATATAAGAGCAGCAGTGGCGTAGTGGTTAAGCACAGGTGCATTCTAATCTGGAGGAACCGGGTTTGATTCCCCGCTCAGTTGCCTGAGCTGTGGAGGCTTATCTGGGGAATTCAGATCAGCCTGTGCACTCCAACACACGCCAGCTGGGTGATCTTGGGCTAGTCACAGCTTCTCAGAGCTCTCTCAGCCCCACCTACCTCACAGGGTGTTTGTTGCGAGGGGGGAAGGGCAAGGAGATTGTCAGCCCCTTTGAGTCTCCTAAAGGAGAGAAAGGGGGGATATAAATCCAAACTCTTCTATATCTATAAATATTAAAAATGAAAAAAACTTATTCAGTTTGAACTGAGATGAGAGCCTTATAATTTATGTCATGGAGGGAGAAACTATGATAAAGTTGCCTTTGGTCTTTGAAAAGCAGAGTAATTTTCGGAGCAGGTCGCGCTTTAGAAGTTTGAGAGCCACGGGGTTAGATTCCACCTGGGTTTCCCTGCCTCATTTTCCTTGCCTCTGTTTTGCCAACCAGGTTTTATTGGGACTTGACGATGCTGCTCCTAATGGTCGGGAACTTGATCATCATCCCCGTGGGCATTACCTTTTTCAAGGACGAGAACACCACGCCGTGGATAGTTTTCAACGTGGTCTCGGACACGTTCTTCCTCATCGACCTCGTCCTCAACTTCCGCACGGGGATCGTGGTGGAGGACAACACGGAGATCATCCTCGACCCGCAGCGGATTAAGATGAAGTACCTCAAGAGCTGGTTCGTGGTGGATTTTATCTCCTCCATTCCGGTAGACTATATTTTCCTGATCGTGGAAACCCGGATCGATTCGGAGGTTTACAAGACGGCCCGGGCCCTGCGGATCGTCCGCTTCACCAAAATTCTCAGCCTTTTGCGCCTCCTGAGACTTTCCAGGCTCATCCGCTACATCCATCAGTGGGAAGAGGTGAGCAAATGTGGGGTGGCCGGCCTTCTCTCGGGCTGCGTGATGTAGTGGTTAGGAGAGAGTGGTGTAAAGAGCCAGCGGGGTGTAGTGGTTAAGAGCAGGTGCACTCTAGTCTGGAGAACCGGGTTTGATCCCCCGCTCTGCCACTTGAGTGTTGGAGGCTTATCTGGGGAACCAGATTAGCTTGGGCACTCTGACATATGCCAGCTGGGTGACCTTGGGCTAGTCACAGTTCTTTGGCGCTCTCTCAGCCCCACCCACCTCACAGGGTGTTTGTTGTGAGGAGGGAAGGGAAAAGAGTTTGTAAGCCCCTTGAGTCTCCTATAGGAGAGAAAGGGGAGATATAAACCCTCCTCCTCCTCCTCCGGATGCAAATGGAATAAAAAGAAGAAGAGTCTGGATTTATATCCCCCCTTTCTCTCCTGCAGGAGACTCAAAGGGCCTTACAATCTCCTTGCCCTTCCCCCCTCACAACAAACACCCTGTGAGGTGGGTGGGGCTGAGAGAGCTCCGAGAAGCTGTGACTAGCCCAAGGTCACCTAGCTGGTGTGTGTGGGAGTGTACAGGCTAATCTAGTTCCCCAGAGAAGCCTCCACAGCTCAGGCGGCAGAGCTGGGAATCAAACCCGGTTCCTCCAGATTAGATACACGAGCTCTTAACCTCCTACGCCACTGCTGCTCGGAATAGGAGTCGGAGTAGCGTATTTTTGAGCCAGGCTTTTTTGATGGGTGGGTTTTCTCATTTAAGTCCGAATTCCCAAACATACCAGGAAATCCTACAACTTTTTAGTAGGATCAGGGATTTGGATTTATGTCGCAAGTGCCGAGTGCTGAAAAACATACTTGTGTATTGGAGTTGGTTCAAAAAAGGCAGCAAGATAAGGCTTCAGTTATTAAGGGGACAATTGAATGGATTAACGGAAGGGCATAAGTGAATGCGTTATTTTTGGTGTTGCTCCTAGAAGTTTCCTTCTGTTCTGACTGTTGGCTTCCTAGCAGAGCTTCTTGATTTTCAGTGGTGGCGGTCACCCTATGGCAGTGGTGGCGAACCTTTGGCACTCCAGATGTTATGGACTACAATTCCCATCAGCCCCTGCCAGCATGGCCAATTGGCAGGAAACTTCTAGCAGCAACACCAAAAATAAGATGTTGGACTAGGACAGTGGTGGCGAACCTTTGGCACTCCAGATGTTCATGTACTACAATTCCCATCAGCCCCTGCCAGCATGGCCAATTGGTCATGCTGACAGGGGCTGATGGGAATTGTAGTTCATGAACATCTGAAGAGCTGCAGGTTGCGGACCCCTGCTCTAACTGAACGTGTGCCTAAGTCTGAGAGTTGGGTGCATGTTTATATGTTAACATCTAAGGCTGCCTCGTCTGGAATGCTGTTTTTGTATTCTGATTTGTTTAAGCTATAGGTTTTTTGGCTGGGGGGTGGGCATTCAATGATAATGTTGTGTACTTGATGGGTTATAAGCCATCAGCCTAGGCCAGTGACGGTTAACCTTTTGGAGACCGAGTGCCAGGGGCGGAGCAAGGGGAAACTGCATCCAGGGCACGTGTGCACCCTGTGCCCCTGCCACGTCCCCGTCCTGCTATGGAACACCTTTAAATGCCCCCGTCACGCCCCCATCACGCCCTCTCCACACTCCCACAGGGGCGCGTGCCTAGTGCATTGCACACCCCTTGTCCCCTTGGCGTTACGCCACTGCCGATTGCCCAAACTGGAATGATGGTGCACGTGCCCACAAAGAGGGCTCTGAGTGCCACCTCTGGCATGCACCTCTGGTTCACCACCACTGTGACTAGCCCAAGGTCCATAGTCCATAACATCTGGAGTGCCAAATGTTCGCCACAACGGCCCTATGGACTAGTCTCCCAGAAGAGGGAAGGATGGCCGTGTGATTTCCTAGGGCTTTTAGTGCGATGTGAATATCACGGAAGGCCTGGGCCTCTATGAGTGGCTGTTGCATCTCCAGTAGAACTTTGAGAGTCAGGATGCTGGACTACTAGATGAACCACTGGTCTGACGCAGCAGGGATCGTCTTACGTTCTTAAGCCTTGCAAAATTAATATTTCCTTTGGTGGTAGAGAACCTGCTTAGAACGTAGAAGGTTCGATTCCAGGCATGCGTTGCTAGCAGCCACTGGGGAAGACCTTCTCTGTTTGAGACCCTGAGAAAGCCATAGAAAATACACAGTTAATGTTGTTGTGACATTCTCAGTCCATGGAACTGGAGGCTGGCAACTCTACCATGAAAGGAAGTTAGCAACCCTACCATGCAAAGTAGCACTCCCTTCTGGAGCCGACATGGTGCAGCGCTAGAGAGCAGGTGGACTCTAATTTGGAGAACCGGTTCTGATTCCCCACTTCTTCACATAAGCCGCAGACTCTTATCCGGTGAACTGGATTTGTTTCCCCACTACTCCACATAAAGTCTGCCAGGTGACCTTGGACCAGTTCTCTCTGAACTCTCTCACCCCCACCTACCTCACCAGGTGTCTGTTGTGGGGAGAGGAAGGGAAAGGAGTTTGTAAGCCCCTTTGAGTCTACTTACAGGAGAGAAAGGTGGGGTATAAATCCAAACCCCTCCTCTCTGTAAGAGGTTAAGAGCTCGTGTATCTAATCTGGAGGAACCGGGTTTGATTCCCAGCTCTGCCGCCTGAGCTGTGCAGGCTTCTCTGGGGAATTCAGAT